>NW_026735387.1:0-133053 GCF_949786415.1 Peromyscus eremicus
AGCACTGGCGTCTGTTCCCAGCAAGTACAGTGTATTGGACTGAAGCGGAGCTACTGTTCTTGTCAGTTTCCTAAGCAGAGTTGAACTAGATATTGCCCCTGTGTGTAGGAAGCACAGTTCTTTTGTTCTGAGCAAGCTCACTGTTTCAGACCACATAGGAAACACAGTTGAGTGGAAGAGTGCTCTTTTCTCAAAATCAGAGTGTGTTTCTTGTAAAGCGAGCTAGCATTTGTTTCCCAGTCCTAAATGGAGTTGAATCACATGCAGTTTCTCGTCCTACGAGCAAGAGTTGTTTTCTGGTAAGAAGAGTCACTATTGTGCTCCCATTGTCATTCACAGGGCAAATAACCCTGGAGTCTGTTCCCAGCATGTACACTGTATTGGACTGAAGAGGATCTAATGTTCTTTTCAGTTTCCTAAGCATAATTGTACTAGATATGGCCGTATTTGTATGAAGCACAGTTCTTTTGTTCTGAGCAAGCTCACTGTTCTGGCCCTATGGGAAACACAGTAGAGTAGAAGAGTGCTCTTTTCTCAAAAGCAGAGTGTGTTTCTTGTAAGGCGAGCTAGCGTTTGTTTCCCAGTCCTAAATGGAGTTGAATCACATGCAGTGTTTGTTCCTATGAGCAAGAGTTGTTTTCTGGTAAGGAAAGTCATTCTGCGCTCCCATTGCCATACACAGTGCAAATAGCACTCGGGTCTGTTCCCAGCAAGTACAGTGTATTGGACTGAAGCAGAGCTACTCTTCTTGTCAATATCCTAAGCCGAGTTGAACTAGATATGGCCCCTGTGTGTAGGAAGCACAGTTCTTTTGTTCTGAGCAAGCTCACTGTTCGGACCACATAGGAAATACAGTAGAGTAGAAGAGTGCTCTTTTCTCAAAAGCAGAGTGTGTTTCTTGTAAGGCGAGCTAGTGTTTGTTTCCCAGTCAGAAATGGAGTTGAATCACATGCAGTTTCTGGTCCTATGAGCCAGAGGTGTTTTCTGATAAGAAGAGTCACTATTGCTCTCCCATTGTCATAAAGAGGACAAATAGCACTGGCGTCTGTTCCCTGCACGTACAGTGTATTTGACTGAAGCGGAGCTACTGTTCTTGTCAGTTTCCTAAGCAGAGTTGAACTAGATATGGCCCGTGTGTGGAGGAAGCACAGTTCTGTTGCTCTGAGCAAGCTCACTGTTCGGACCCCATAGGATACACAGCAGAGTAGAAGAGTGCTCTTTTCTCAAAAGCAGAGTGTGTTTCTTGTAAGGCGAGCTAGCATTTGTTTCCCAGTCCTAAATGGAGTTGAATCACATGCAGTTTCTTGTCCTATGAGCAAGAGTTGTTTTCTGGTAAGAAGAGTCACTATTGTGCTCCCATTGTCATACACAGGGCAAATAGCACTGGCGTCTGTTCCCAGCATGTACAGTGTATTGTACTGAAGAGGATCTACTGTTCTTGTCAGTTTCCTAAGCAGAATTGAACTAGATATGGCCGTATTTGTAGGAATCACAGTTCTTTTGTTCTGAGCAAACTCACTGTTCTGGCCCTATAGGAAAAACAGTAGAGTAGAAGAGTGCTCTTTTCTCAAAAGCAGAGTGTGTTTCTTGTAAGGCGAGCTAGCATTTGTTTCCCAGTCCTAAATGGAGTTGAATCACATGCAGTTTTTGGTCCTATGAGCAAGAGTTGTTTTCTGGTAAGGAAAGTCATTATAGCGCTCCCATTTCCATACACAGTGCAAATAGCACTCCCGTCTGTTCCCAGCAAGTACAGTGTATTGGACTGAAGCGGAGCTACTGTTCTTGTCAGTTTCCTAAGCAGAGTTGAACTACATATTGCCCCTGTGTGTAGGTAGCAGAGTTCTTTTGTTCTGAGCAAGCTCACTGTTCAGACCCCATAGGAAACACAGTAGAGTAGAAGAGTGCTCTTTTCTCAAAAGCAGAGTGTGTTTCATGTAAAGCGAGCTAGCATTTGTTTCCCAGTTCTAAATGGAGTTGAATCACATGCAGTTTCTTGTCCTAAGTGCAAGAGTTGTTTTCTGGTAAGAAGAGTCACTATTGTGCTCCCATTGTCATTCACAGGGCAAACAACACTGGCGTCTGTTCCCAGCATGTACAGTGTATTGGACTGAAGAGAATCTACTGTTCTTTTCAGTTTCCTAAGCATAATTGAACTAGATATGGCCGTATCTGTATGAAGCACAGTTCTTTTGTTCTGAGCAAGCTCACTGTTCAGACCCCATAGGAAACACAGTAGAGTAGAAGAGTGTTCTTTCTCAAAAGCAGAGTGTGTTTCTTGTAAAGCGAGCTAGCATTTATTTCCCAGTCCTAAATGGAGTTGAATCACATGCAGTTTCTTGTCCTAAGAGCAAGAATTGTTTTCTGGTAAGAAGAGTCACTATGTGCTCCCATTGTCATTCACAGGGCAAACAACACTGGCGTCTGTTCCCAGCATGTACACTGTATTGGACTGAAGAGAATCTACTGTTCTTTTAAGTTTCCTAAGCATAATTGAACTAGATATGGCCGTATTTGTATGAAGCACAGTTCTTTTGTTCTGAGCAAGCTCACTGTTCTGACCTATAGAAACACAGCAGAGTAGAAGAGTGCTCTTTTCTCAAAAGCAGAGTGTGTTTCTTGTAAGGCGAGCTAGCGTTGTTTCCCAGTCCTAAATGGAGTTGAATCACATGCAGTTTTTGGTCCTATGAGCAAGAGTTGTTTTCTGGTAAGAAAAGTCACTCTTGCGCTCCCATTGCCATACACAGTGCAAATAGCACTCGCGTCTGTTCCCAGCAAGTACAGTGTATTGGACTGAAGCAGAGCTACTGTTCTTGTCAGTTTCCTAAGCATAGTTGAACTAGATATGGCCCCTGTGTGTAGGAAGCACAGTTCTTTTGTTCTGAGCAAGCTCACTGTTCGGACCACATAGGAAATACAGTAGAGTAGATGAGTGCTCTTTTCTCAAAAGCAGAGTGTGTTTCTTGAAAGGCGAGCTAGCATTTGTTTCCCATTCCTAAATGGAGTTGAATCACATGCAGTTTTTGGTCCTACGAGCAAGAGTTGTTTTCTGGTAAGAAGAGTCACTATTGCGCTCCCATTGTCATACACAGGGCAAATCACACTGGCATCTGTTCCCAGCATGTACAGTTTATTGGACTGAAGAGGATATACTGTTCTTGTCAGTTTCCTAAGCAGAGTTTAACTAGATATGGACCGTATGTGTAGGAATCACATTTCTTTTGTTCTGAGAATGCTCACTGTTCTGGCCCTATAGGAAACACATTAGAGTAGAAGAGTGCTCCTTTCTCAATCCAGAGTTTGTTTCTTGTAAGTCGAGCTATCGTTTGTTTCCCAGTCCTAAATAGAGTTGAATCCCATGCAGTTTCTGGTCCTACGAGCAAGAGGTGTTTTTTCATAAGAAGAGTCACTATTGCGCTCCCATTGTCATACAGAGGACAAATAGCACTGGTGTCTGTTCCCTGCATGTACAGTGTATTGGACTGAAGTGGAGCTACTGTTCTTGTCAGTTTCCTAAGCAGAGTTGAACTAGATATGGCCAGTGTGTGGAGGAAGCACAGTTCTGTTGTTCTGAGCAAGCTCACTGTTCGGACCCCATAGGAAACACAGTAGAGTAGAAGAGAGCTCTTTTCTCAAAAGCAGAGTGTGTTTCATGTAAAGCGAGCTAGCATTTGTTTCCCAGTTCTAAATGGAGTTGAATCACATGCAGTTTCTTGTCCTAAGTGCAAGAGTTGTTTTCTGGTAAGAAGAGTCACTATTGTGCTCCCATTGTCATTCACAGGGCAAACAACACTGGCGTCTGTTCCCAGCATGTACAGTGTATTGGACTGAAGAGAATCTACTGTCTTTTCAGTTTCCTAAGCATAATTGAACTAGATATGGCCGTATTTGTATGAAGCACAGTTCTTTTGTTCTGAGCAAGCTCACTGTTCAGACCCCATAGGAAAACACAGTAGAGTAGAAGAGTGCTCTTTTCTCAAAGCAGAGTGTGTTTCTTGTAAAGCGAGCTAGCATTTATTTCCCAGTCCTAAATGGAGTTGAATCACATGCAGTTTCTTGTCCTAAGAGCAAGAATTGTTTTCTGGTAAGAAGAGTCACTATTGTGCTCCCATTGTCATTCACAGGGCAAACAACACTGGCGTCTGTTCCCAGCATGTACACTGTATTGGACTGAAGAGAATCTACTGTTCTTTTAAGTTTCCTAAGCATAATTGAACTAGATATGGCCGTATTTGTATGAAGCACAGTTCTTTTGTTCTGAGCAAGCTCACTGCTCTGACCCTATAGGAAACACAGCAGAGTAGAAGAGTGCTCTTTTCTCAAAAGCAGAGTGTGTTTCTTGTAAGGCGAGCTAGCGTTTGTTTCCCAGTCCTAAATGGAGTTGAATCACATGCAGTTTTTGGTCCTATGAGCAAGAGTTGTTTTTCTGGTAAGAAAAGTCACTCTTGCGCTCCCATTGCCATACACAGTGCAAATAGCACTCGCGTCTGTTCCCAGCAAGTACAGTGTATTGGACTGAAGCAGAGCTACTGTTCTTGTCAGTTTCCTAAGCATAGTTGAACTAGATATGGCCCCTGTGTGTAGGAAGCACAGTTCTTTTGTTCTGAGCAAGCTCACTGTTCGGACCACATAGGAAATACAGTGGAGTAGATGAGTGCTCTTTTCTCAAACGCAGAGTGTGTTTCTTGAAAGGCGAGCTAGCATTTGTTTCCCATTCCTAAATGGAGTTGAATCACATGCAGTTTTTGGTCCTACGAGCAAGAGTTGTTTTCTGGTAAGAAGAGTCACTATTGCGCTCCCATTGTCATACACAGGGCAAATCACACTGGCATCTGTTCCCAGCATGTACAGTGTATTGGACTGAAGAGGATATACTGTTCTTGTCAGTTTCCTAAGCAGAGTTAACTAGATATGGACCGTATGTGTAGGAATCACATTTCTTTTGTTCTGAGAATGCTCACTGTTCTGGCCCTATAGGAAACACATTAGAGTAGAAGAGTGCTCCTTTCTCAATCCAGAGTTTGTTTCATGTAAGTCGAGCTATCGTTTGTTTCCCAGTCCTAAATAGAGTTGAATCCATGCAGTATCTGGTCCTGCCATCAAGAGTTGTTTTCTGATAAGAAGAGTCACTATTGCGCTCCTATTGCCAGACACAGTACAAATAGCACACGCGTCTGTTCCCAGCAAGTACAGTGTATTGGACTGAAGCAGAGCTACTCTTCTTGTCAGTTTCCTAAGCCGAGTTGAACTAGATATGGCCCCTGTGTGTAGGAAGCACAGTTCTTTTGTTCTGAGCAAGCTCACTGTTCGGACCACATAGGAAATACAGTAGAGTAGAAGAGTGCTCTTTTCTCAAAAGCAGAGTGTGTTTCTTGTAAGGCGAGCTAGTGTTTGTTTCCCAGTCAGAAATGGAGTTGAATCCCATGCAGTTTCTGGTCCTATGAGCCAGAGGTGTTTTCTGATAAGAAGAGTCACTATTGCTCTCCCATTGTCATAAAGAGGACAAATAGCACTGGCGTCTGTTCCTGCACGTACAGTGTATTTGACTGAAGCAGAGCTACTGTTCTTGTCAGTTTCCTAAGCAGAGTTGAACTAGATATGGCCCGTGTGTGGAGGAAGCACAGTTCTGTTGCTCTGAGCAAGCTCACTGTTCGGACCCCATAGGATACACAGCAGAGTAGAAGAGTGCTCTTTTCTCAAAAGCAGAGTGTGTTTCTTCTAAGGCGAGCTAGCATTTGTTTCCCAGTCCTAAATGGAGTTGAATCACATGCAGTTTCTTGTCCTATGAGCAAGAGTTGTTTTCTGGTAAGAAGAGTCACTATTGTGCTCCCATTGTCATACACAGGGCAAATAGCACTGGCGTCTGTTCCCAGCATGTACAGTGTATTGTACTGAAGAGGATCTACTGTTCTTGTCAGTTTCCTAAGCAGAATTGAACTAGATATGGCCGTATTTGTAGGAATCATAGTTCTTTGTTCTGAGCAAACTCACTGTTCTGGCCCTATAGGAAAAACAATAGAGTAGAAGAGTGCTCTTTTCTCAAAAGCAGAGTGTGTTTCTTGTAAGGCGAGCTAGCATTTGTTTCCAGTCCTAAATGGAGTTGAATCACATACAGTTTTTGGTCCTATGAGCAAGAGTTGTTTTCTGGTAAGAAAAGTCACTCTTGCGCTCCCATTGCCATACACAGTGCAAATAGCACTCGCGTCTGTTCCCAGCAAGTACAGTGTATTGGACTGAAGCAGATCTACTGTTCTTGTCAGTTTCCTAAGCATAGTGTGAACTAGATATCGCCCCTGTGTGTAGGAAGCACAGTTCTTTTGTTCTGAGCAAGCTCACTGTTCGGACCACATAGGAAATACAGTAGAGTAGAAGAGTGCTCTTTTCTCAAAAGCAGAGTGTGTTTTCTGAAAGGCGAGCTACCATTTGTTTCCCAGTCCTAAATGGAGTTGAATCACATGCAGTTTCTTGTCCTACAAGCAAGAGTTGTTTTCTGGTAAGAAGAGTCACTATTGTGCTCCCATTGTCATACACAGGGCAAATAGCACTGGCGTCTGTTCCCAGCATGTACAGTGTATTGGACTGAAGAGGATCTACTGTTCTTGTCAGTTTCCTAAGCAGAATTGAACTAGATATGGCCGTATTTGTAGGAATCACAGTTCTTTTGTTCTGAGCAAACTCACTGTTCTGGCCTTATAGGAAAAACAGTCGAGTAGAAGAGTGCTCTTTTCTCAAAAGCAGAGTGTGTTTCTTGTAAGGCGAGCTAGCATTTGTTTCCCATTCCTAAATGGAGTTGAATCACATGCAGTTTTTGGTCCTACGAGCAAGAGTTGTTTTCTGGTAAGAAGAGTCACTATTGCGCTCCCATTGTCATACACAGGGCAAATCACACTGGCATCTGTTCCCAGCATGTACAGTGTATTGGACTGAAGAGGATATACTGTTCTTGTCAGTTTCCTAAGCAGAGTTTAACTAGATATGGACCGTATGTGTAGGAATCACATTTCTTTTGTTCTGAGAATGCTCACTGTTCTGGCCCTATAGGAAACACATTAGAGTAGAAGAGTGCTCCTTTCTCAATCCAGAGTTTGTTTCATGTAAGTCGAGCTATCGTTTGTTTCCCAGTCCTAAATAGAGTTGAATCCCATGCAGTATCTGGTCCTGCCATCAAGAGTTGTTTTCTGATAAGAAGAGTCACTATTGCGCTCCTATTGCCAGACACAGTACAAATAGCACTCGCGTCTGTTCCCAGCTACGACAGTGTATTGGACTGAGGAGGAGCTACCGTTCTTGTCAGTTTCCTAAGCAGAGTTGAACTAGATATGGCCCCTGTGTGTAGGAAGCACAGTTCTTTTGTTCTGAGCAAGCTCACTTTTCGGACCCCATAGAAAACACATTAGAGTAGTAGAGTGCTCTTTTCTCAAAAGCTGAGTGTGTTTCTTATAAGGCGAGCTAGTGTTTGTTTCCCAGTCAGAAATGGAGTTGAATCCCATGCAGTTTCTGGTCCTACCAGCAAGACGTGTTTTCCGTTAAGAAGAGTCACTATTGTGCTCCTTTTGCCATACACAGTGCAAATAGCACTCGCGTCTGTTCCCAGCTATTACAGTGTATTGGACTGAAGAGGAGCTACCGTTCTCATCAGTTTCCTAAGCAGAGTTGAACTAGATATGGCCCGTGTGTGTAGGAAGCAGAGTTCTTTTGTTCTGAGCAAGCTCACTGTTCGGACCCCATAGGAAATTCAGTAGAGTAGTAGAGTGCTCTTTTCTCAAAAGAAGAGTGTGTTTCTTGTAAGGCGAGCTAGCGTTTGTTTCCCAGTCCTAAGTGGAGTTGAATCACATGCAGTTTTTGGTCCTATGAGCAAGAGTTGTTTTCTGGTTAGGAAAGTCATTATTGCGCTCACATTGCCATACACAGTGCAAATAGCACTGGCGTCTGTTCCCAGCAAGTACAGTGTATTGGACTGAAGCGGAGCTACTGTTCTTGTCAGTTTCCTAAGCAGAGTTGAACTAGATATTGCCCCTGTGTGTAGGAAGCACAGTTCTTTTGTTCTGAGCAAGCTCACTGTTCAGACCACATAGGAAACACAGTTGAGTGGAAGAGTGCTCTTTTCTCAAAATCAGAGTGTGTTTCTTGTAAAGCGAGCTAGCATTTGTTTCCCAGTCCTAAATGGAGTTGAATCACATGCAGTTTCTCGTCCTACGAGCAAGAGTTGTTTTCTGGTAAGAAGAGTCACTATTGTGCTCCCATTGTCATTCACAGGGCAAATAACCCTGGAGTCTGTTCCCAGCATGTACACTGTATTGGACTGAAGAGGATCTAATGTTCTTTTCAGTTTCCTAAGCATAATTGTACTAGATATGGCCGTATTTGTATGAAGCACAGTTCTTTTGTTCTGAGCAAGCTCACTGTTCTGGCCCTATGGGAAACACAGTAGAGTAGAAGAGTGCTCTATTCTCAAAAGCAGAGTGTGTTTCTTGTAAGGCGAGCTAGCGTTTGTTTCCCAGTCCTAAATGGAGTTGAATCACATGCAGTGTTTGTTCCTATGAGCAAGAGTTGTTTTCTGGTAAGGAAAGTCATTCTTGCGCTCCCATTGCCATACACAGTGCAAATAGCACTCGCGTCTGTTCCCAGCAAGTACAGTGTATTGGACTGAAGCAGAGCTACTCTTCTTGTCAATATCCTAAGCCGAGTTGAACTAGATATGGCCCCTGTGTGTAGGAAGCACAGTTCTTTTGTTCTGAGCAAGCTCACTGTTCGGACCACATAGGAAATACAGTAGAGTAGAAGAGTGCTCTTTTCTCAAAAGCAGAGTGTGTTTCTTGTAAGGCGAGCTAGTGTTTGTTTCCCAGTCAGAAATGGAGTTGAATCACATGCAGTTTCTGGTCCTATGAGCCAGAGGTGTTTTCTGATAAGAAGAGTCACTATTGCTCTCCCATTGTCATAAAGAGGACAAATAGCACTGGCGTCTGTTCCCTGCACGTACAGTGTATTTGACTGAAGCGGAGCTACTGTTCTTGTCAGTTTCCTAAGCAGAGTTGAACTAGATATGGCCCGTGTGTGGAGGAAGCACAGTTCTGTTGCTCTGAGCAAGCTCACTGTTCGGACCCCATAGGATACACAGCAGAGTAGAAGAGTGCTCTTTTCTCAAAAGCAGAGTGTGTTTCTTGTAAGGCGAGCTAGCATTTGTTTCCCAGTCCTAAATGGAGTTGAATCACATGCAGTTTCTTGTCCTATGAGCAAGAGTTGTTTTCTGGTAAGAAGAGTCACTATTGTGCTCCCATTGTCATACACAGGGCAAATAGCACTGGCGTCTGTTCCCAGCATGTACAGTGTATTGTACTGAAGAGGATCTACTGTTCTTGTCAGTTTCCTAAGCAGAATTGAACTAGATATGGCCGTATTTGTAGGAATCACAGTTATTTTGTTCTGAGCAAACTCACTGTTCTGGCCCTATAGGAAAAACAGTAGAGTAGAAGAGTGCTCTTTTCTCAAAAGCAGAGTGTGTTTCTTGTAAGGCGAGCTAGCATTTGTTTCCCAGTCCTAAATGGAGTTGAATCACATGCAGTTTTTGGTCCTATGAGCAAGAGTTGTTTTCTGGTAAGGAAAGTCATTATAGCGCTCCCATTTCCATACACAGTGCAAATAGCACTCCCGTCTGTTCCCAGCAAGTACAGTGTATTGGACTGAAGCGGAGCTACTGTTCTTGTCAGTTTCCTAAGCAGAGTTGAACTACATATTGCCCCTGTGTGTAGGTAGCAGAGTTCTTTTGTTCTGAGCAAGCTCACTGTTCAGACCCCATAGGAAACACAGTAGAGTAGAAGAGTGCTCTTTTCTCAAAAGCAGAGTGTGTTTCATGTAAAGCGAGCTAGCATTTGTTTCCCAGTTCTAAATGGAGTTGAATCACATGCAGTTTCTTGTCCTAAGTGCAAGAGTTGTTTTCTGGTAAGAAGAGTCACTATTGTGCTCCCATTGTCATTCACAGGGCAAACAACACTGGCGTCTGTTCCCAGCATGTACAGTGTATTGGACTGAAGAGAATCTACTGTTCTTTTCAGTTTCCTAAGCATAATTGAACTAGATATGGACGTATCTGTATGAAGCACAGTTCTTTTGTTCTGAGCAAGCTCACTGTTCAGACCCCATAGGAAACACAGTAGAGTAGAAGAGTGTTCTTTTCTCAAAAGCAGAGTGTGTTTCTTGTAAAGCGAGCTAGCATTTATTTCCCAGTCCTAAATGGAGTTGAATCACATGCAGTTTCTTGTCCTAAGAGCAAGAATTGTTTTCTGGTAAGAAGAGTCACTATTGTGCTCCCATTGTCATTCACAGGGCAAACAACACTGGCGTCTGTTCCCAGCATGTACACTGTATTGGACTGAAGAGAATCTACTGTTCTTTTAAGTTTCCTAAGCATAATTGAACTAGATATGGCCGTATTTGTATGAAGCACAGTTCTTTTGTTCTGAGCAAGCTCACTGTTCTGACCCTATAGGAAACACAGCAGAGTAGAAGAGTGCTCTTTTCTCAAAAGCAGAGTGTGTTTCTTGTAAGGCGAGCTAGCGTTTGTTTCCCAGTCCTAAATGGAGTTGAATCACATGCAGTTTTTGGTCCTATGAGCAAGAGTTGTTTTCTGGTAAGAAAAGTCACTCTTGCGCTCCCATTGCCATACACAGTGCAAATAGCACTCGCGTCTGTTCCCAGCAAGTACAGTGTATTGGACTGAAGCAGAGCTACTGTTCTTGTCAGTTTTCTAAGCATAGTTGAACTAGATATGGCCCCTGTGTGTAGGAAGCACAGTTCTTTTGTTCTGAGCAAGCTCACTGTTCGGACCACATAGGAAATACAGTAGAGTAGATGAGTGCTCTTTTCTCAAAAGCAGAGTGTGTTTCTTGAAAGGCGAGCTAGCATTTGTTTCCCATTCCTAAATGGAGTTGAATCACATGCAGTTTTTGGTCCTACGAGCAAGAGTTGTTTTCTGGTAAGAAGAGTCACTATTGCGCTCCCATTGTCATACACAGGGCAAATCACACTGGCATCTGTTCCCAGCATGTACAGTGTATTGGACTGAAGAGGATATACTGTTCTTGTCAGTTTCCTAAGCAGAGTTTAACTAGATATGGACCGTATGTGTAGGAATCACATTTCTTTTGTTCTGAGAATGCTCACTGTTCTGGCCCTATAGGAAACACATTAGAGTAGAAGAGTGCTCCTTTCTCAATCCAGAGTTTGTTTCTTGTAAGTCGAGCTATCGTTTGTTTCCCAGTCCTAAATAGAGTTGAATCCCATGCAGTTTCTGGTCCTACGAGCAAGAGGTGTTTTTTCATAAGAAGAGTCACTATTGCGCTCCCATTGTCATACAGAGGACAAATAGCACTGGTGTCTGTTCCCTGCATGTACAGTGTATTGGACTGAAGTGGAGCTACTGTTCTTGTCAGTTTCCTAAGCAGAGTTGAACTAGATATGGCCAGTGTGTGGAGGAAGCACAGTTCTGTTGTTCTGAGCAAGCTCACTGTTCGGACCCCATAGGAAACACAGTAGAGTAGAAGAGAGCTCTTTTCTCAAAAGCAGAGTGTGTTTCATGTAAAGCGAGCTAGCATTTGTTTCCCAGTTCTAAATGGAGTTGAATCACATGCAGTTTCTTGTCCTAAGTGCAAGAGTTGTTTTCTGGTAAGAAGAGTCACTATTGTGCTCCCATTGTCATTCACAGGGCAAACAACACTGGCGTCTGTTCCCAGCATGTACAGTGTATTGGACTGAAGAGAATCTACTGTTCTTTTCAGTTTCCTAAGCATAATTGAACTAGATATGGCCGTATTTGTATGAAGCACAGTTCTTTTGTTCTGAGCAAGCTCACTGTTCAGACCCCATAGGAAACACAGTAGAGTAGAAGAGTGCTCTTTTCTCAAAAGCAGAGTGTGTTTCTTGTAAAGCGAGCTAGCATTTATTTCCCAGTCCTAAATGGAGTTGAATCACATGCAGTTTCTTGTCCTAAGAGCAAGAATTGTTTTCTGGTAAGAAGAGTCACTATTGTGCTCCCATTGTCATTCACAGGGAAAACAACACTGGCGTCTGTTCCCAGCATGTACACTGTATTGGACTGAAGAGAATCTACTGTTCTTTTAAGTTTCCTAAGCATAATTGAACTAGATATGGCCGTATTTGTATGAAGCACAGTTCTTTTGTTCTGAGCAAGCTCACTGCTCTGACCCTATAGGAAACACAGCAGAGTAGAAGAGTGCTCTTTTCTCAAAAGCAGAGTGTGTTTCTTGTAAGGCGAGCTAGCGTTTGTTTCCCAGTCCTAAATGGAGTTGAATCACATGCAGTTTTTGGTCCTATGAGCAAGAGTTGTTTTCTGGTAAGAAAAGTCACTCTTGCGCTCCCATTGCCATACACAGTGCAAATAGCACTCGCGTCTGTTCCCAGCAAGTACAGTGTATTGGACTGAAGCAGAGCTACTGTTCTTGTCAGTTTCCTAAGCATAGTTGAACTAGATATGGCCCCTGTGTGTAGGAAGCACAGTTCTTTTGTTCTGAGCAAGCTCACTGTTCGGACCACATAGGAAATACAGTGGAGTAGATGAGTGCTCTTTTCTCAAAAGCAGAGTGTGTTTCTTGAAAGGCGAGCTAGCATTTGTTTCCCATTCCTAAATGGAGTTGAATCACATGCAGTTTTTGGTCCTACGAGCAAGAGTTGTTTTCTGGTAAGAAGAGTCACTATTGCGCTCCCATTGTCATACACAGGGCAAATCACACTGGCATCTGTTCCCAGCATGTACAGTGTATTGGACTGAAGAGGATATACTGTTCTTGTCAGTTTCCTAAGCAGAGTTTAACTAGATATGGACCGTATGTGTAGGAATCACATTTCTTTTGTTCTGAGAATGCTCACTGTTCTGGCCCTATAGGAAACACATTAGAGTAGAAGAGTGCTCCTTTCTCAATCCAGAGTTTGTTTCATGTAAGTCGAGCTATCGTTTGTTTCCCAGTCCTAAATAGAGTTGAATCCCATGCAGTATCTGGTCCTGCCATCAAGAGTTGTTTTCTGATAAGAAGAGTCACTATTGCGCTCCTATTGCCAGACACAGTACAAATAGCACTCGCGTCTGTTCCCAGCTACGACAGTGTATTGGACTGAGGAGGAGCTACCGTTCTTGTCAGTTTCCTAAGCAGAGTTGAACTAGATATGGCCCCTGTGTGTAGGAAGCACAGTTCTTTTGTTCTGAGCAAGCTCACTTTTCGGACCCCATAGAAAACACATTAGAGTAGTAGAGTGCTCTTTTCTCAAAAGCAGAGTGTGTTTCTTATAAGGCGAGCTAGTGTTTGTTTCCCAGTCAGAAATGGAGTTGAATCCCATGCAGTTTCTGGTCCTACCAGCAAGACGTGTTTTCCGTTAAGAAGAGTCACTATTGTGCTCCTTTTGCCATACACAGTGCAAATAGCACTCGCGTCTGTTCCCAGCTATTACAGTGTATTGGACTGAAGAGGAGCTACCGTTCTCGTCAGTTTCCTAAGCAGAGTTGAACTAGATATGGCCCGTGTGTGTAGGAAGCAGAGTTCTTTTGTTCTGAGCAAGCTCACTGTTCGGACCCCATAGGAAATTCAGTAGAGTAGTAGAGTGCTCTTTTCTCAAAAGAAGAGTGTGTTTCTTGTAAGGCGAGCTAGCGTTTGTTTCCCAGTCCAAAGTGGAGTTGAATCACATGCAGTTTTTGGTCCTATGAGCAAGAGTTGTTTTCTGGTTAGGAAAGTCATTATTGCGCTCGCATTGCCATACACAGTGCAAATAGCACTGGCGTCTGTTCCCAGCAAGTACAGTGTATTGGACTGAAGCGGAGCTACTGTTCTTGTCAGTTTCCTAAGCAGAGTTGAACTAGATATTGCCCCTGTGTGTAGGAAGCACAGTTCTTTTGTTCTGAGCAAGCTCACTGTTCAGACCACATAGGAAACACAGTTGAGTGGAAGAGTGCTCTTTTCTCAAAATCAGAGTGTGTTTCTTGTAAAGCGAGCTAGCATTTGTTTCCCAGTCCTAAATGGAGTTGAATCACATGCAGTTTCTCGTCCTACGAGCAAGAGTTGTTTTCTGGTAAGAAGAGTCACTATTGTGCTCCCATTGTCATTCACAGGGCAAATAACCCTGGAGTCTGTTCCCAGCATGTACACTGTATTGGACTGAAGAGGATCTAATGTTCTTTTCAGTTTCCTAAGCATAATTGTACTAGATATGGCCGTATTTGTATGAAGCACAGTTCTTTTGTTCTGAGCAAGCTCACTGTTCTGGCCCTATGGGAAACACAGTAGAGTAGAAGAGTGCTCTTTTCTCAAAAGCAGAGTGTGTTTCTTGTAAGGCGAGCTAGCGTTTGTTTCCCAGTCCTAAATGGAGTTGAATCACATGCAGTGTTTGTTCCTATGAGCAAGAGTTGTTTTCTGGTAAGGAAAGTCATTCTTGCGCTCCCATTGCCATACACAGTGCAAATAGCACTCGCGTCTGTTCCCAGCAAGTACAGTGTATTGGACTGAAGCAGAGCTACTCTTCTTGTCAATATCCTAAGCCGAGTTGAACTAGATATGGCCCCTGTGTGTAGGAAGCACAGTTCTTTTGTTCTGAGCAAGCTCACTGTTCGGACCACATAGGAAATACAGTAGAGTAGAAGAGTGCTCTTTTCTCAAAAGCAGAGTGTGTTTCTTGTAAGGCGAGCTAGTGTTTGTTTCCCAGTCAGAAATGGAGTTGAATCACATGCAGTTTCTGGTCCTATGAGCCAGAGGTGTTTTCTGATAAGAAGAGTCACTATTGCTCTCCCATTGTCATAAAGAGGACAAATAGCACTGGCGTCTGTTCCCTGCACGTACAGTGTATTTGACTGAAGCGGAGCTACTGTTCTTGTCAGTTTCCTAAGCAGAGTTGAACTAGATATGGCCCGTGTGTGGAGGAAGCACAGTTCTGTTGCTCTGAGCAAGCTCACTGTTCGGACCCCATAGGATACACAGCAGAGTAGAAGAGTGCTCCTTTCTCAATCCAGAGTTTGTTTCTTGTAAGTCGAGCTATCGTTTGTTTCCCAGTCCTAAATAGAGTTGAATCCCATGCAGTTTCTGGTCCTACGAGCAAGAGGTGTTTTTTCATAAGAAGAGTCACTATTGCGCTCCCATTGTCATACAGAGGACAAATAGCACTGGTGTCTGTTCCCTGCATGTACAGTGTATTGGACTGAAGTGGAGCTACTGTTCTTGTCAGTTTCCTAAGCAGAGTTGAACTAGATATGGCCAGTGTGTGGAGGAAGCACAGTTCTGTTGTTCTGAGCAAGCTCACTGTTCGGACCCCATAGGAAACACAGTAGAGTAGAAGAGAGCTCTTTTCTCAAAAGCAGAGTGTGTTTCATGTAAAGCGAGCTAGCATTTGTTTCCCAGTTCTAAATGGAGTTGAATCACATGCAGTTTCTTGTCCTAAGTGCAAGAGTTGTTTTCTGGTAAGAAGAGTCACTATTGTGCTCCCATTGTCATTCACAGGGCAAACAACACTGGCGTCTGTTCCCAGCATGTACAGTGTATTGGACTGAACAGAATCTACTGTTCTTTTCAGTTTCCTAAGCATAATTGAACTAGATATGGCCGTATTTGTATGAAGCACAGTTCTTTTGTTCTGAGCAAGCTCACTGTTCAGACCCCATAGGAAACACAGTAGAGTAGAAGAGTGCTCTTTTCTCAAAAGCAGAGTGTGTTTCTTGTAAAGCGAGCTAGCATTTATTTCCCAGTCCTAAATGGAGTTGAATCACATGCAGTTTCTTGTCCTAAGAGCAAGAATTGTTTTCTGGTAAGAAGAGTCACTATTGTGCTCCCATTGTCATTCACAGGGAAAACAACACTGGCGTCTGTTCCCAGCATGTACACTGTATTGGACTGAAGAGAATCTACTGTTCTTTTAAGTTTCCTAAGCATAATTGAACTAGATATGGCCGTATTTGTATGAAGCACAGTTCTTTTGTTCTGAGCAAGCTCACTGCTCTGACCCTATAGGAAACACAGCAGAGTAGAAGAGTGCTCTTTTCTCAAAAGCAGAGTGTGTTTCTTGTAAGGCGAGCTAGCGTTTGTTTCCCAGTCCTAAATGGAGTTGAATCACATGCAGTTTTTGGTCCTATGAGCAAGAGTTGTTTTCTGGTAAGAAAAGTCACTCTTGCGCTCCCATTGCCATACACAGTGCAAATAGCACTCGCGTCTGTTCCCAGCAAGTACAGTGTATTGGACTGAAGCAGAGCTACTGTTCTTGTCAGTTTCCTAAGCATAGTTGAACTAGATATGGCCCCTGTGTGTAGGAAGCACAGTTCTTTTGTTCTGAGCAAGCTCACTGTTCGGACCACATAGGAAATACAGTGGAGTAGATGAGTGCTCTTTTCTCAAAAGCAGAGTGTGTTTCTTGAAAGGCGAGCTAGCATTTGTTTCCCATTCCTAAATGGAGTTGAATCACATGCAGTTTTTGGTCCTACGAGCAAGAGTTGTTTTCTGGTAAGAAGAGTCACTATTGCGCTCCCATTGTCATACACAGGGCAAATCACACTGGCATCTGTTCCCAGCATGTACAGTGTATTGGACTGAAGAGGATATACTGTTCTTGTCAGTTTCCTAAGCAGAGTTTAACTAGATATGGACCGTATGTGTAGGAATCACATTTCTTTTGTTCTGAGAATGCTCACTGTTCTGGCCCTATAGGAAACACATTAGAGTAGAAGAGTGCTCCTTTCTCAATCCAGAGTTTGTTTCATGTAAGTCGAGCTATCGTTTGTTTCCCAGTCCTAAATAGAGTTGAATCCCATGCAGTATCTGGTCCTGCCATCAAGAGTTGTTTTCTGATAAGAAGAGTCACTATTGCGCTCCTATTGCCAGACACAGTACAAATAGCACTCGCGTCTGTTCCCAGCTACGACAGTGTATTGGACTGAGGAGGAGCTACCGTTCTTGTCAGTTTCCTAAGCAGAGTTGAACTAGATATGGCCCCTGTGTGTAGGAAGCACAGTTCTTTTGTTCTGAGCAAGCTCACTTTTCGGACCCCATAGAAAACACATTAGAGTAGTAGAGTGCTCTTTTCTCAAAAGCTGAGTGTGTTTCTTATAAGGCGAGCTAGTGTTTGTTTCCCAGTCAGAAATGGAGTTGAATCCCATGCAGTTTCTGGTCCTACCAGCAAGACGTGTTTTCCCTTAAGAAGAGTCACTATTGTGCTCCTTTTGCCATACACAGTGCAAATAGCACTCGCGTCTGTTCCCAGCTATTACAGTGTATTGGACTGAAGAGGAGCTACCGTTCTCGTCAGTTTCCTAAGCAGAGTTGAACTAGATATGGCCCGTGTGTGTAGGAAGCAGAGTTCTTTTGTTCTGAGCAAGCTCACTGTTCGGACCCCATAGGAAATTCAGTAGAGTAGTAGAGTGCTCTTTTCTCAAAAGAAGAGTGTGTTTCTTGTAAGGCGAGCTAGCGTTTGTTTCCCAGTCCAAAGTGGAGTTGAATCACATGCAGTTTTTGGTCCTATGAGCAAGAGTTGTTTTCTGGTTAGGAAAGTCATTATTGCGCTCGCATTGCCATACACAGTGCAAATAGCACTGGCGTCTGTTCCCAGCAAGTACAGTGTATTGGACTGAAGCGGAGCTACTGTTCTTGTCAGTTTCCTAAGCAGAGTTGAACTAGATATTGCCCCTGTGTGTAGGAAGCACAGTTCTTTTGTTCTGAGCAAGCTCACTGTTCAGACCACATAGGAAACACAGTTGAGTGGAAGAGTGCTCTTTTCTCAAAATCAGAGTGTGTTTCTTGTAAAGCGAGCTAGCATTTGTTTCCCAGTCCTAAATGGAGTTGAATCACATGCAGTTTCTCGTCCTACGAGCAAGAGTTGTTTTCTGGTAAGAAGAGTCACTATTGTGCTCCCATTGTCATTCACAGGGCAAATAACCCTGGAGTCTGTTCCCAGCATGTACACTGTATTGGACTGAAGAGGATCTAATGTTCTTTTCAGTTTCCTAAGCATAATTGTACTAGATATGGCCGTATTTGTATGAAGCACAGTTCTTTTGTTCTGAGCAAGCTCACTGTTCTGGCCCTATGGGAAACACAGTAGAGTAGAAGAGTGCTCTTTTCTCAAAAGCAGAGTGTGTTTCTTGTAAGGCGAGCTAGCGTTTGTTTCCCAGTCCTAAATGGAGTTGAATCACATGCAGTGTTTGTTCCTATGAGCAAGAGTTGTTTTCTGGTAAGGAAAGTCATTCTTGCGCTCCCATTGCCATACACAGTGCAAATAGCACTCGCGTCTGTTCCCAGCAAGTACAGTGTATTGGACTGAAGCAGAGCTACTCTTCTTGTCAATATCCTAAGCCGAGTTGAACTAGATATGGCCCCTGTGTGTAGGAAGCACAGTTCTTTTGTTCTGAGCAAGCTCACTGTTCGGACCACATAGGAAATACAGTAGAGTAGAAGAGTGCTCTTTTCTCAAAAGCAGAGTGTGTTTCTTGTAAGGCGAGCTAGTGTTTGTTTCCCAGTCAGAAATGGAGTTGAATCACATGCAGTTTCTGGTCCTATGAGCCAGAGGTGTTTTCTGATAAGAAGAGTCACTATTGCTCTCCCATTGTCATAAAGAGGACAAATAGCACTGGCGTCTGTTCCCTGCACGTACAGTGTATTTGACTGAAGCGGAGCTACTGTTCTTGTCAGTTTCCTAAGCAGAGTTGAACTAGATATGGCCCGTGTGTGGAGGAAGCACAGTTCTGTTGCTCTGAGCAAGCTCACTGTTCGGACCCCATAGGATACACAGCAGAGTAGAAGAGTGCTCTTTTCTCAAAAGCAGAGTGTGTTTCTTGTAAGGCGAGCTAGCATTTGTTTCCCAGTCCTAAATGGAGTTGAATCACATGCAGTTTCTTGTCCTATGAGCAAGAGTTGTTTTCTGGTAAGAAGAGTCACTATTGTGCTCCCATTGTCATACACAGGGCAAATAGCACTGGCGTCTGTTCCCAGCATGTACAGTGTATTGTACTGAAGAGGATCTACTGTTCTTGTCAGTTTCCTAAGCAGATTGAACTAGATATGGCCGTATTTGTAGGAATCACAGTTCTTTTGTTCTGAGCAAACTCACTGTTCTGGCCCTATAGGAAAAACAGTAGAGTAGAAGAGTGCTCTTTTCTCAAAAGCAGAGTGTGTTTCTTGTAAGGCGAGCTAGCGTTTGTTTCCCAGTCCTAAATGGAGTTGAATCACATGCAGTTTTTGGTCCTATGAGCAAGAGTTGTTTTCTGGTAAGGAAAGTCATTATAGCGCTCCCATTTCCATACACAGTGCAAATAGCACTCCCGTCTGTTCCCAGCAAGTACAGTGTATTGGACTGAAGCGGAGCTACTGTTCTTGTCAGTTTCCTAAGCAGAGTTGAACTAGATATTGCCCCTGTGTGTAGGTAGCAGAGTTCTTTTGTTCTGAGCAAGCTCACTGTTCAGACCCCATAGGAAACACAGTAGAGTAGAAGAGTGCTCTTTTCTCAAAAGCAGAGTGTGTTTCATGTAAAGCGAGCTAGCATTTGTTTCCCAGTTCTAAATGGAGTTGAATCACATGCAGTTTCTTGTCCTAAGTGCAAGAGTTGTTTTCTGGTAAGAAGAGTCACTATTGTGCTCCCATTGTCATTCACAGGGCAAACAACACTGGCGTCTGTTCCCAGCATGTACAGTGTATTGGACTGAAGAGAATCTACTGTTCTTTTCAGTTTCCTAAGCATAATTGAACTAGATATGGCCGTATTTGTATGAAGCACAGTTCTTTTGTTCTGAGCAAGCTCACTGTTCAGACCCCATAGGAAACACAGTAGAGTAGAAGAGTGTTCTTTTCTCAAAAGCAGAGTGTGTTTCTTGTAAAGCGAGCTAGCATTTATTTCCCAGTCTTAAATGGAGTTGAATCACATGCAGTTTCTTGTCCTAAGAGCAAGAATTGTTTTCTGGTAAGAAGAGTCACTATTGTGCTCCCATTGTCATTCACAGGGCAAACAACACTGGCGTCTGTTCCCAGCATGTACACTGTATTGGACTGAAGAGAATCTACTGTTCTTTTAAGTTTCCTAAGCATAATTGAACTAGATATGGCCGTATTTGTATGAAGCACAGTTCTTTTGTTCTGAGCAAGCTCACTGCTCTGACCCTATAGGAAACACAGCAGAGTAGAAGAGTGCTCTTTTCTCAAAAGCAGAGTGTGTTTCTTGTAAGGCGAGCTAGCGTTTGTTTCCCAGTCCTAAATGGAGTTGAATCACATGCAGTTTTTGGTCCTATGAGCAAGAGTTGTTTTCTGGTAAGAAAAGTCACTCTTGCGCTCCCATTGCCATACACAGTGCAAATAGCACTCGCGTCTGTTCCCAGCAAGTACAGTGTATTGGACTGAAGCAGAGCTACTGTTCTTGTCAGTTTCCTAAGCATAGTTGAACTAGATATGGCCCCTGTGTGTAGGAAGCACAGTTCTTTTGTTCTGAGCAAGCTCACTGTTCGGACCACATAGGAAATACAGTAGAGTAGATGAGTGCTCTTTTCTCAAAAGCAGAGTGTGTTTCTTGAAAGGCGAGCTAGCATTTGTTTCCCATTCCTAAATGGAGTTGAATCACATGCAGTTTTTGGTCCTCCGAGCAAGAGTTGTTTTCTGGTAAGAAGAGTCACTATTGCGCTCCCATTGTCATACACAGGGCAAATCACACTGGCATCTGTTCCCAGCATGTACAGTGTATTGGACTGAAGAGGATATACTGTTCTTGTCAGTTTCCTAAGCAGAGTTTAACTAGATATGGACCGTATGTGTAGGAATCACATTTCTTTTGTTCTGAGAATGCTCACTGTTCTGGCCCTATAGGAAACACATTAGAGTAGAAGAGTGCTCCTTTCTCAATCCAGAGTTTGTTTCTTGTAAGTCGAGCTATCGTTTGTTTCCCAGTCCTAAATAGAGTTGAATCCCATGCAGTTTCTGGTCCTACGAGCAAGAGGTGTTTTTTCATAAGAAGAGTCACTATTGCGCTCCCATTGTCATACAGAGGACAAATAGCACTGGTGTCTGTTCCCTGCATGTACAGTGTATTGGACTGAAGTGGAGCTACTGTTCTTGTCAGTTTCCTAAGCAGAGTTGAACTAGATATGGCCAGTGTGTGGAGGAAGCACAGTTCTGTTGTTCTGAGCAAGCTCACTGTTCGGACCCCATAGGAAACACAGTAGAGTAGAAGAGAGCTCTTTTCTCAAAAGCAGAGTGTGTTTCATGTAAAGCGAGCTAGCATTTGTTTCCCAGTTCTAAATGGAGTTGAATCACATGCAGTTTCTTGTCCTAAGTGCAAGAGTTGTTTTCTGGTAAGAAGAGTCACTATTGTGCTCCCATTGTCATTCACAGGGCAAACAACACTGGCGTCTGTTCCCAGCATGTACAGTGTATTGGACTGAAGAGAATCTACTGTTCTTTTCAGTTTCCTAAGCATAATTGAACTAGATATGGCCGTATTTGTATGAAGCACAGTTCTTTTGTTCTGAGCAAGCTCACTGTTCAGACCCCATAGGAAACACAGTAGAGTAGAAGAGTGCTCTTTTCTCAAAAGCAGAGTGTGTTTCTTGTAAAGCGAGCTAGCATTTATTTCCCAGTCCTAAATGGAGTTGAATCACATGCAGTTTCTTGTCCTAAGAGCAAGAATTGTTTTCTGGTAAGAAGAGTCACTATTGTGCTCCCATTGTCATTCACAGGGCAAACAACACTGGCGTCTGTTCCCAGCATGTACACTGTATTGGACTGAAGAGAATCTACTGTTCTTTTAAGTTTCCTAAGCATAATTGAACTAGATATGGCCGTATTTGTATGAAGCACAGTTCTTTTGTTCTGAGCAAGCTCACTGCTCTGACCCTATAGGAAACACAGCAGAGTAGAAGAGTGCTCTTTTCTCAAAAGCAGAGTGTGTTTCTTGTAAGGCGAGCTAGCGTTTGTTTCCCAGTCCTAAATGGAGTTGAATCACATGCAGTTTTTGGTCCTATGAGCAAGAGTTGTTTTCTGGTAAGAAAAGTCACTCTTGCGCTCCCATTGCCATACACAGTGCAAATAGCACTCGCGTCTGTTCCCAGCAAGTACAGTGTATTGGACTGAAGCAGAGCTACTGTTCTTGTCAGTTTCCTAAGCATAGTTGAACTAGATATGGCCCCTGTGTGTAGGAAGCACAGTTCTTTTGTTCTGAGCAAGCTCACTGTTCGGACCACATAGGAAATACAGTGGAGTAGATGAGTGCTCTTTTCTCAAAAGCAGAGTGTGTTTCTTGAAAGGCGTGCTAGCATTTGTTTCCCAGTCCTAAATGGAGTTGAATCACATGCAGTTACTTGTCCTACAAGCAAGAGTTGTTTTCTGGTAAGAAGAGTCACTATTGTGCTCCCATTGTCATACACAGGGCAAATAGCACTGGCGTCTGTTCCCAGCATGTACAGTGTATTGGACTGAAGAGGATCTACTGTTCTTGTCAGTTTCCTAAGCAGAATTGAACTAGATATGGCCGTATTTGTAGGAATCACAGTTCTTTTGTTCTGAGCAAACTCACTGTTCTGGCCCTCTAGGAAAAACAGTAGAGTAGAAGAGTGCTCTTTTCTCAAAAGCAGAGTGTGTTTCTTGTAAGGTGAGCTAGCATTTGTTTCCCATTCCTAAATGGAATTGAATCACATGCAGTTTTTGGTCCTACGAGCAAGAGTTGTTTTCTGGTAAGTAGAGTCACTATTGTGCTCCCATTGTCATACACAGGGCAAATCACACTGGCATCTGTTCCCAGCATGTACAGTTTATTGGACTGAAGAGGATCTACTCTTACTGTCAGTTTCCTAAGCAGAGTTTAACTAGATATGGACTATGTGTGTAGGAAGCACAGTTCTTTTGTTCTGAGAATGCTCACTGTTCTGGCCCTATAGGAAACACATTAGAGTAGAAGAGTGCTCCTTTCTCAATCCAGAGTGTGTTTCTTGTAAGTCGAGCTATCATTTGTTTCCCAGTCCTAAATGGAGTTAAATCCCATGCAGTTTCTGGTCCTACCAGCAAGAGCTGTTTTCTGATAAGAAGAGTCACTATTGCGCTCCTATTGCCACACAGTACAAATAGCACTCGCGGCTGTTCCCAGCTAGGACAGTGTATTGGACTGAAGAGGAGCTACCGTTCTTGTCAGTTTCCTAAGCAGAGTTGAACTAGATATGGCCCGTGTGTGTAGGAAGCACAGTTCTTTTGTTCTGAGCATGCTCACTGTTCGGACCCCATAGGAAACACAGTAGAGTAGAAGAGTGCTCTTTTCTCAAAAGCAGAGTGTGTTTATTGTAAGGCGAGCTAGCATTTGTTTCCCAGTCCTAAATGGAGTTGAATCACATGCAGTTTTTGGTCGTATGAGCAAGAGTTGTTTTCTGGTAAGGAAAGTCACTATTGTGCTCCCATTGCCATACACAGTGCAAATAGCACTCGCGTCTGTTCCCAGCAAGTACAGTGTATTGGACTGAAGCGGAGCTACTGTTCTTGTCAGTTTGCTCGGCAGAGTTGAACTAGATATGGCCCCTGTGTGTAGGAAGCACTGTTCTTTTTTTCTGAGCAAGCTCACTGTTCGGACCCCCTAGGAAACACAGTAGAGTAGAAGAGTGCTCTTTTCTCAAAAGCAGAGTGTGTTTCTTGTAAGGCAAGCTAGCGTTTGTTTCCCATTCCTAAATGGAGTTGAATCACATGCAGTTTTTGGTCCTACGAGCAAGAGTTGTTTTCTGGTAAGGAAAGTCACTATTGCGCTCCCAATGCCATACACAGTGCAAATAGCACTCGCGTCTGTTCCCAGCAAGTACAGTGTATTGGACTGAAGAGGAGATCCTGTTCTTGTCAGTTTCCTAAGCAGAGTTGAACTAGATATGGCCCATGTGTGTAGGAAGCACAGTTCTTTGGTTCTGAGCAAGCTCATTGTTCGGACCCCATAGGAAACACAGTAGAGTAGAAGAGTGCTCTTTTCTCAAAAGCAGAGTGTGTTTCTTGTAAGGCAAGCTAGCGTTTGTTTCCCAGTACTAAATGGAGTTGAATCTCATCCTGTTTTTGGTCCTACGAGCAAGAGCTGTTTTCTGGTAAGGAAAGTCACTATTGGGCTCCCATTGTCAGACACAGTGCAAATAGCACTCGCGTCTGTTCCCAGGAAGTACAGTGTATTGGACTGAAGAGGATCTACTGTTCTTTTCAGTTTCCTAAGCATAATTGAACTAGATATGGCCGTATTTGTAGGAAGCACAGTTCTTTTGTTCTGAGCAAACTCACTGTTCTGGCCCTATAGGAAACACAGTAGAGTAGAAGAGTGCTCTTTTCTCAAAAGTAGAGTGTGTTTATTGTAAGGCGAGCTCCCGTTTGTTTCCCATTCCTAAATGGATTTTAAATACATGCAGTTTCTGGTCCTACGAGCAAGAGATGTTTTCTGGTAAGAAGAGTCACTATTGTGCTCCCATTGTCATAAACAGGGCAAATAGCACTGGCATCTGTTCCCAGCAAGTACAGTGTATTGGACTGAAGCGGAGCTACTGTTCTTGTCAGTTTCCTAAGCAGAGTTGAAGTAGATATGGCCCTTGTGTGTAGGAAGCACAGTTCTTTTGTTCTCAGCAAGCTCACTGTTCAAACCCCATAGAAAACACATTAGAGTAGAAGAGTGCTCTTTTCTCAAAAGTAGAGTGTGTTTCTTATAAGGCGAGCTAGTGTTTGTTTCCCAGTCAGAAATGGAGTTGAATCCCATGCAGTTTCTGGTCCTACCAGCAAGTGGTGTTTTCCGATAAGAAGAGTCACTATTGTGCTCCTATTGCCATACACAGTGCAAATAGCACTCGCGTCTGTTCCCAGCAAGTACAGTGTATTGGACTGAATAGGAGCTACTGTTCTTGTCAGTTTCCTAAGCAGAGTTGAACTAGATATGGCCCCTGTGTGTAGGAAGCACAGTTCTTTTGTTCTGAGCAAGCTCACTGTTCGGACCTCATAGGAAATACAGTAGAGTAGAAGAGTGCTCTTTTCTCAAAAGCAGAGTGTGTTTCTTGTAAGGCGAACTAGCGTTTGTTACCCAGTCCGAAATGGAGTTGAATCACATGCAGTTTTTGGTCCTATGACCAAGAGTTGTTTTCTGGTAAGAAAAGTCATTATTGCGCTCGCATTGCCATACACAGTGCAAATACCACTGGTGTCTGTTCCCAGCAAGTACAGTGTATTGGACTGAAGCGGAGCTACTGTTCTTTTCAGTTTCCTAAGCATAATTGAACTAGATATGTCCGTATTTGTATGAAGCACATTTCTTTTGTTCTGAGCAAGCTCACTGTTCTGGCCCTATAGGAAACACAGTAGAGTACAAGAGTGCTCTTTTCTCAAAAGCAGAGTGTGTTTCTTTTAAGGCGAGCTATCATTTGTTTCCCAGTCCTAAATGGAGTTGAATCACATGCAGTTTTTGATCCTATGAGCAAGAGATGTTTTCTGGTAAGGAAAGTCACTCTTGCGCTCCCATTGCCATACACAGTGCAAATAGCCCTCGCGTCTGTTCCCAGCAAGTACAGCGTATTGGACTGAAGCAGAGCTACTGTTCTTGTCAGTTTGCTAAGCAGAGTTGAACTAGATATGGACCCTGTGTGTAGGAAGCACTGTTCTTTTGTTCTGAGCAAGCTCACTGTTCGGACCACATAGGAAAATCAGTAGAGTAGAAGAGTGCTCTTTTCTCAAAAGCAGAGTGTGTTTATTGTAAGGCGAGCTAGTGTTTGTTTCCCAGTCAGAAATTGAGTTGAATCCCATGCAGTTTCTGGTCCTACGAGCAAGAGGTGTTTTCTGATAAGAAGAGTCACTATTGCGCTCCCTTTGTCATACAGAGGACAAATAGCACTGGTGTCTGTTCCCTGCATGTACAGTGTATTGGACTGAAGTGGAGCTACTGTTCTTGTCAATTTCCTAAGCAGAGTTGAACTAGATATGGCCCGTGTGTGGAGGAAACACAGTTCTGTTGTTCTGAGCAAGCTCACTGTTCGGACCCCATAGGATACACAGTAGAGTAGAAGAGTGCTCTTTTCTCAAAAGCAGAGTGTGTTTCTTGTAAGGTGAGCTAGCGTTTGTTTCCCAGTCATAAATGGATTTGAATCACATGCAGTTTTTGGTCCTACGAGCAAGAGTTGTTTTCTGTTAAGGAAAGTCATTATTGTGCTCGCATTGCCATACACAGTGCAAGTAGCACTGGCGTCTGTTCCCAGCAAGTACAGTGTATTGGACTGAAGAGGAGCTACTGTTCTTGTCAGTTTCCTAAGCAGAGTTGAACTAGATAGGGCCCCTGTGTGTAGGAAGCACAGTTCTAATGTTCTGAGCAAGGTCACCGTTCAGACCCCATAGGAAACACAGTAGAGTAGAAGAGTGCTCTTTTCTCAAAAGCAGAGTGTGTTTCTTGTAAAGCGAGCTAGCATTTGTTTCCCAGTCCTAAATGGAGTTGAATCACATGCACTTTCTTGTACTACGAGCAAGTGTTGTTTTTTGGTAAGAAGAGTCACTATTGTACTCCCATTGTCATTCACAGGGCAAATAACACTGGCGTCTGTTCCCAGCATGTACACTGTATTGGACTGAAGAGGATCTACTGTTCTTTTCAGTTTCCTAAGCATAATTGAACTAGATATGGCCGTATTTGTATGAAGCACATTTCTTTTGTTCTGAGCAAGCTCACTGTTCTGGCCCTATAGGAAACACAGTAGAGTAGAAGAGTGCTCTTTTCTCAAAAGCAGAGTGTGTTTCTTGTAAGGCGAGCTATCATTTGTTTCCCAGTCCTAAATGGAGTTGAATCACATGCAGTTTTTGGTCCTATGAGCAAGAGATGTTTTCTGGTAAGGAAAGTCACTCTTGCGCTCCCATTGCCATACACAGTGCAAATAGCCCTCGCGTCTGTTCCCAGCAAGTACAGAGTATTGGACTGAAGCGGAGCTACTGTTCTTGTGAGTTTGCTAAGCAGAGTTGAACTAGATATGACCCCTGTGTGTAGGAAGCACTGTTCTTTTGTTCTGAGCAAGCTCACTGTTCGGACCCCCTAGGAAACACAGAAGAGTAGAAGAGTGCTCTTTTCTCAAAAGCAGAGTGTGTTTCTTCTAAGGCGAGCTAGCGTTTGTTTCCCAGTACGAAATGGAGTTGAATCACATGCAGTTTTTGGTCCTATGAGCAAGAGTTGTTTTCTGGTAAGGAAAGTCACTCTTGTGCTCCCATTGAAATATACACTGCAAATAGCACTCGCGTCTGTTCCCAGCAAGTACAGTGTTTTGGACTGAAGCAGAGCTACTGTTCTTGTCAGTTTCCTAAGCAGAGTTGAACTAGATATGGCCCCTGTGTGTAGGAAGCACAGTTCTTTTGTTCTGAGCAAGCTCACTGTTCGGACCACATAGGAAATACAGTAGAGTAGAAGAGTGCTCTTTTCTCAAAAGCAGAGTGTATTTCTTGTAAGGCGAGCTAGTGTTTGTTTCCCAGTCAGAAATTGAGTTGAATCCCATGCAGTTTCTGGTCCTACAAGCAAGAGGTGTTTTCTGATAAGAAGAGTCACTATTGCGCTCCCATTGTCATACAGAGGACAAAAGCACTGGTGTCTGTTCCCTGCATGTACAGTGTATTGGACTGAAGTGGAGCTACTGTTCTTGTCAGTTTCCTAAGCAGAGTTGAACTAGATATGGCCCGTGTGTGGAGGAAGCACAGTTCTGTTGTTCTGAGCAAGCTCACTGTTCGGACCCCATAGGATACACAGTAGAGTAGAAGAGTGCTCTTTTCTCAAAAGCAGAGTGTGTTTCTTGTAAGGCGAGCTAGTGTTTGTTTCCCAGTCCTAAATGGAGTTAAATCACATGCAGTTTCTTGTCCTACGAGCAAGAGTTGTTTTCTGGTAAGAAGAGTCACTTTTGTGCTCCCATTGTCATACACAGGGCAAATAGCACTGGAGTCTGTTCCCAGCAAGTACAGTGTATTGGACTGAAGAGAATCTACTGTTCTTGTCAGTTTCCTAAGCAGAGTTGAACTAGATATTGCCCCTGTGTGTAGGAAGCACAGTTCTAATGTTCTGAGCAAGGTCACTGTTCGGACCCCATAGGAAAGACAGTAGAGTAGAACAGTGCTCTTTTCTCAAAAGCAGAGTGTGTTTCTTGTAAAGCGAGCTACGATTTGTTTCCCAATCCTAAAAGGAGTTGAATCACATGCAGTTTCTTGTACTATGAGCAAGAGTTGTTTTCTGGTAAGAAGAGTCACTATTGTGCTCCCATTGTCATTCACAGGGCAAATAACACAGGCGTCTGTTCCCAGCATGTACACTGTATTGGATTGAAGAGGATCTACTGTTCTTGTCAGTTTCCTAAGCAGAATTGAACTAGATATGGCTGTATTTGTAGGAAGCACAGTTCTTTTGTTCTGAGCAAACTCACTGTTCTGGCCCTTTAGGAAACACAGTAGAGTAGAAGAGTGCTCTTTTCTCAAAAGCAGAGTGTGTTTCTTATAAGGCTAGCTAGCGTTTGTTTCCCATTCCTAAATGGAGTTGAATCACATGCAGTTTTTGGTCCTACGAGCAAGAGTTTTTTTCTAGTAAGGAAAGTCACTATTGCGCTCCCAATGCCATACACAGTGCAAACAGCACTCGCGTCTGTTCCCAGCAAGTACAGTGTATTGGACTGAAGAGGAGCTACTGTTCTTGTCAGTTTCCTAAGCAGAGTTGAACTAGATATGGCCCCTGTGTGTAGGAAGCACAGTTCTTTGTTCTGAGCAAGCTCACTGTTCGGACCCCATAGGAAACACAGTAGAGTAGAAGAGTGCTCTTTTCTCAAAAGCAGAGTGTGTTTCTTGTAAGGCAAGCTAGCGATTGTTTCCCAGTACTAAATATATTTGAATCACATCCTGTTTTTGGTCCTATGAGCAAGAGTTGTTTTCTGGTAAGAAGAGTCACTATTGTGCTCCCATTGTCATTCACAGGGCAAATAACACTGGCGTCTGTTCGCAGCATGTACACTGTATTGGACTGAAGAGGATCTACTGTTCTTGTCAGTTTCCTAAGCATAATTGAACTAGATATGGCCGTATTTGTATGAAGCACAGTTCTTTTGTTCGGAGCAAGCTCACTGTTCGGACCCCATAGGAAACACAGTAGAGTAGAAGAGTGCTCTTTTCTCAAAAGCAGAGTGTGTTTCTTGTAAGGCAAGCTAGCGTTTGTTTCCCAGTACTAAATGGAGTTGAATCACATCCTGTTTTTGGTCATACGAGCAAGAGTTGTTTTCTGGTAAGGAAAGTCACTATTGCGCTCCCATTGTCATACAGAGGACAAATAGCACTCGCGTCTGTTCCCAGCAAGTACAGTGTATTGGACTGAAGAGGAGCTACTCTTCTTGTCAGTTTCCTAAGCAGAGTTGAAATAGATATGTCCCATGTGTGTAGGAAGCACAGTTCTTTTTTTCTGAGCAAGCTCACTGTTCGGACACCATATGAAACACAGTAGAGTAGAAGAGTGCTCTTTTCTCAAAAACAGAGTGTGTTTCTTGTAAGGCGAGCTAGCGTTTGTTTCCCAGTCCTAAATGGAGTTGAATCACATGGAGTTTCTTATCCTACGAGCAAGAGTTGTTTTCTGGTAAGTAGAGTAACTATTGCGCTCCCATTGTCATACACAGGGCAAATAGAACTGGCGTATGTTCCCAGCATGTACAGTATATTGGACTGAAGAGGATCTACTGTTCTTGTCAGTTTCCTAAGCAGAGTTGAACTAGATATGGCCCCTGTGTGTAGAAAGCACAGTTCTTTTTTTCTGAGCAAGCTCACTGTTCGGACCCCATAGGAAACACTGTCGAGTAGAAGAGTGCTCTTTTCTCAAAAGCAGAGTGTGTTTTTTGTAAGGCGAGCTAGCGTTTGTTTCCCAGTCCTAAATGGAGTTGAAACACATGCAGTATATTGTCCTACGAGCAAGAGTTGTTTTCTGTTAAGGAAAGTCATTATTGTGCTCGCATTGCCATACACAGTGCAAGTAGCACTGGCGTCTGTTCCCAGCAAGTACAGTGTATTGGACTGAAGAGGAGCTACTGTTCTTGTCAGTTTCCTAAGCAGAGTTGAACTAGATATTGCCCCTGTGTGTAGGAAGCACAGTTCTAATGTTCTGAGCAAGCTCACTGTTCAGACCCCATAGGAAACACAGTAGGGTAGAATAGTGCTCTTTTCTCAAATGCATAGTGTGTTTCTTGTAAAGTGAGCTAGCATTTGTTTCCCAGTCCTAAATGGAGTTGAATCACATGCAGTTTCTTGTCCTTCGAGCAAGAGTTGTTTTCTGGTAAGAAGAGTCACTATTGTGCTCCCATTGTCATTCACAGGGCAAATAACACTGGCGTCTATTCCCAGCATGTACACTGTATTGGACTGAAGAGAATCTACTGTTCTTTTCAGTTTTCTAAGCATAATTGAACTAGATATGGCCGTATTTGTATGAAGCACATTTCTTTTATTCTGAGCAAGCTCACTGTTCTGGCCCTATAGGAAACACAGTAGAGTAGAAGAGTACTCTTTTCTCAAAAGCAGAGTGTGTTTCTTGTAAGGCGAGCTAGCGTTTGTTTCCCAGTCCTAAATGGAGTTGAATCACATACAGTTTTTGGTCCTATGAGCAAGAGATGTTTTCTGGTAAGGAAAGTCACTCTTACGCTCTTAATGCCATACACAGTGCAAATAGCACTCGCATCTGTACCCAGCAATTACAGTGTATTGGACTGAAGCGGAGCTACTGTTCTTGTCAGTTTCCTAAGCAGAGTTGACACTAGATATTGCCCCTGTGTGTAGGAAGCACAGTTCTTTTGTTCTGAGCAAGCTCACTGTTCAGACCCCATAGGAAACACAGTAGGGTAGAATAGTGCTCTTTTCTCAAAAGCATAGTGTGTTTCTTGTAAAGTGAGCTAGCATTTGTTTCCCAGTCCTAAATGGAGTTGAATCACATGCAGTTTCTTGTCCTTCGAGCAAGAGTTGTTTTCTGGTAAGAAGAGTCACTATTGTGCTCCCATTGTCATTCACAGGGCAAATAACACTGGCATCTATTCCCAGCATGTACACTGTATTGGACTGAAGAGAATCTACTGTTCTTTTCAGTTTCCTAAGCATAATTGAACTAGATATGGCCGTATTTGTATGAAGCACATTTCTTTTGTTCTGAGCAAGCTCACTGTTCTGGCCCTATAGGAAACACAGTAGAGTAGAAGAGTGCTCTTTTCTCAAAAGCAGTGTGTGTTTCTTGTAAGGCGAGCTAGCGTTTGTTTCCCAGTCCTAAATGGAGTTGAATCACATACAGTTTTTGGTCCTATGAGCAAGAGATGTTTTCTGGTAAGGAAAGTCACTCTTACGCTCTTAATGCCATACACAGTGCAAATAGCACTCGCGTCTGTTCCCAGCAAGTACAGTGTATTGGACTGAAGCGGAGCTACTGTTCTTGTCAGTTTGCTAAGCAGAGTTGAACTAGATATGGCCCCTGTGTGTAGGAAGCACTGTTCTTTTGTTCTGAGAAAGCTCACTGTTCAGACCCTCTAGGAAACACAGTAGAGTAGAAGAGTGCTCTTTTCTCAAAAGGAGAGTGTGTTTCTTGTAATGCGAGCTAGTGTTTGTTTCCCAGTCAGAAATGGAGTTGAATCCCATGCAGTTTCTGGTCCTACGAGCAAGAGTTGTTTTCTCGTAAGAAGAGTCACTATTGTGCTCCCATTGTCATACACAGGGCAAATAGCACTGGCGTCTGTTCCCAGCAAGTACAGTGTATTGGACTGAAGCGGAGCTACTGTTCTTGTCAGTTTCCTAAGCAGAGTTGAACTACATATGGCCCCTGTGTGTAGGAAGCACAGTTTTTTTGTTCTGAGCAAGCTCACTGTTCGGACCCCATAGAAAACACATTAGAGTAGAAGAGTGCTCTTTTCTCAAAAGTAGAGTGTGTTTCTTGTAAGGCGAGCTAGCGTTTGTTTCCCAGTCCTAAATGGAGTTGAATCACATACAGTTTCTGGTCCTACGAGCAAGAGTTGTTTTCTGGTATGGAAAGACACTATTGCACTCCCATTTCTATAGACAGTACAAGTAGCACTCGTGTCTGTTCCCAGGAAGTACAGTGTATTGGACTGAAGAGGAGCTACTGTTCTTGTCAGTTTCCTAAGAAGAGTTTAACTAGATATGGACCGTGTGTGTAGGAAGCACAGTTCTTTTGTTCTGAGAATGCTCACTGTCCTGGCCCTATAGGAAACACATTAGAGTAGAAGAGTGCTCCTTTCTCAATCCAGTGTGTGTTTCTTGTAAGTCGAGCTATCATTTGTTTCCCAGTCCTAAATGGAGTTAAATCCCATGCAGTTTCTGGTCCTACCAGCAAGAGTTGTTTTCTGATAAGAAGAGTCACTATTGCGCTCCTATTGCCACACAGTACAAATAGCACTCGCGTCTGTTCCCAGCTAGGACAGTGTATTGGACTGAAGAGGAGCTACCGTTCTTGTCAGTTTCCTAAGCAGAGTTGAACTAGATATGGCCCGTGTGTGTAGGAAGCACAGTTCTTTTGTTCTGAGCAAGCTCACTGTTCGGACCCCATAGGAAACACAGTAGAGTAGAAGAGTGCTCTTTTCTCAAAAGCAGAGTGTGTTTCTTGTAAGGCGAGCTAGCGTTTGTTTCCCAGTCCTAAATGGAGTTGAATCACATGCAGTTTTTGGTCCTATGAGCAAGAGTTGTTTTCTGGTAAGGAAAGTCACTCTTGCGCTCCCATTGCCATACACAGTGCAAATAGCACTCGCGTCTGTTCCCAGCTAGGACAGTGTATTGGACTGAAGAGGAGCTACCGTTCTTGTCAGTTTCCTAAGCAGAGTTGAACTAGATATGGCCCGTGTGTGTAGGAAGCACAGTTCTTTTGTTCTGAGCAAGCTCACTGTTCGGACCCCATAGGAAACACAGTAGAGTAGAAGAGTGCTCTTTTCTCAAAAGCAGAGTGTGTTTCTTGTAAGGCGAGCTAGCGTTTGTTTCCCAGTCCTAAATGGAGTTGAATCACATGCAGTTTTTGGTCCTATGAGCAAGAGTTGTTTTCTGGTAAGGAAAGTCACTCTTGCGCTCCCATTGCCATACACAGTGCAAATAGCACTCGCGTCTGTTCCCAGCAAGTACAGTGTATTGGACTGAAGCGAAGCTACTGTTCTTGTCAGTTTGCTAGGCAGAGTTGAACTAGATATGGCCCCTGTGTGTAGGAAGCACTGTTCTTTTGTTCTGAGCAAGCTCACTGTTCGGACCCCCTAGGAAACACAGTAGAGTAGAAGAGTGCTCTTTTCTCAAAAGCAGAGTGTGTTTCTTGTAAGGCAAGCTAGCGTTTGTTTCCCATTCCTAAATGGAGTTGAATCACATGCAGTTTTTGGTCCTACGAGCAAGAGTTGTTTTGAGGTAAGGAAAGTCACTATTGCGCTCCCAATGCCATACACAGTGCAAATAGCACTCGCGTCTGTTCCCAGCAAGTACAGTGTATTGGACTGAAGAGGAGATACTGTTCTTGTCAGTTTCCTAAGCAGAGTTGAACTAGATATGGCCCATGTGTGTAGGAAGCACAGTTCTTTGGTTCTGAGCAAGCTCACTGTTCGGACCCCATAGGAAACACAGTAGAGTAGAAGAGTGCTCTTTTCTCAAAAGCAGAGAGTGTTTCTTGTAAGGCAAGCTAGCGTTTGTTTCCCAGTACTAAATGGAGTTGAATCACATCCTGTTTTTGGTCCTACGAGCAAGAGTTGTTTTCTGGTAAGGAAAGTCACTATTGCGCTCCCATTGTCAGACACAGGGCAAATAGCACTGGCGTCTGTTCCCAGCATGTACAGTGTATTGGACTGAAGAGGATCTACTGTTCTTTACAGTTTCCTAGCAGAATTGAACTAGATATGGCCGTATTTGTAGGAAGCACAGTTCTTTTGTTCTGAGCAAACACACTGTTCTGGCCCTATAGGAAACACAGTAGAGTAGAAGATTGCTCTTTTCTCAAAAGCAGAGTGTGTTTCTTGTAAGGTGAGCTAGCGTTTGTTTCCCAGTCCTAAATGGAGTTGAATCACATGCAGTTTCTGGTCCTACCAGCAAGCTTGTTTTCTGGTAAGGAAAGTTAATATTGCGCTGCCATTGCCATATACAGTTCAAATAGCACTCGTGTCTGTTCCCAGCAAGTACAGTGTATTGGACTGAAGAGGAGCTACTGTTCTTGTCAGTTTCCTAAGCAGAGTTGAACTAGATATGGCCCCTGTGTGTAGGAAGCACAGTTCTTTTGTTCTGAGCATGCTCAGTGTTCGGACCCCATATGAACCATAGTAGAATAGAAGACTGCTCTTTTCTCAAAAACAGAGTGTGTTTCTTGTAAGGCGAGCTAGCGTTTGTTTCCCAGTCCTAAATGGAGTTGAATCACATGCAGTTTTTGGTCCTATGAGCAAGAGTTGTTTTCTCGTAAGCAAAGTCACTCTGGCGCTCCCATTTCCAAACACAGTAAAAATAGCACTCGCGTCTGTTCCCAGCAAGTACAGTGTATTGGACTGAAGCAGAGCTACTGTTCTTGTCAGTTTGCTAAGCAGAGTTGAACTAGATATGGCCCCTGTGTGTAGGAAGCACTGTTCTTTTGTTCTGAGCAAGCTCACTGTTTGGACCCCCTAGGAAACACAGTAGAGTAGAAGAGTGCTCTTTTCTCAAAAGCAGAGTGTGTTTCTTGTAAGGCGAGCTAGCGTTTGTTTCCCAGTCCTAAATGGAGTTGAATCACATGCAGTTTTTGGTCCTATGAGCAAGAGTTGTTTTCTGGTAAGAAAAGTCACTCTTGCGCTCCCACTAAAATACAAAGTGCAAATAGCACTCGCGTCTGTTCCCAGCAAGTACAGTGTATTGGACTGAAGCGGAGCCACTGTTCTTGTCAGTTTCCTAAGCAGAGTTGAACTAGATATGGCCCCTGTGTGTAGGAAGCACAGTTCTTTTGTTCTGAGCAAGCTCACAGTTCGGACCACATAGGAAATACAGTAAAGTAGAAGAGTGCTCTTTTCTCAAAAGCAGAGTGTGTTTCTTGTAAGGCGAGCTAGTGTTTGTTTCCCAGTCAGAAATGGAGTTGAATCCCATGCAGTTTCTGGTCCTACGAGCAAGAGGTGTTTTCTGATAAGAAGAGTCACTATTGCGCTCTCAATGTCATACAGAGGACAAATAGCACTGGTGTCTGTTCCCAGCATGTACAGTGTATTGGACTGAAGAGGATCTACTGTTCTTGTCAATTTCCTAAGCAGAATTGAACTAGATATGGCCGTATTTGTAGGAATCACAGTTCTTTTGTTCTGAGCATACTCACTGTTCTGGCCCTATAGGAAAAACAGTAGAGTAGAAGAGTGCTCTTTTCTCAAAAGCAGAGTGTGTTTCTTGTAAGGCTAGCTAGTGTTTGTTTCCCAGTCAGAAATGGAGTTGAATCCCATGCAGTTTTTGGTCCTACGAGCAAGAGTTGTTTTCTGGTAAGGAAATTCATTATTGCGCTCGCATTGCAATACACAGTGCAAATAGCACTGGCGTCTGTTCCCAGCAAGTACAGTGTATTGGACTGAAGCGGAGCTCCTGTTCTTGTCAGTTTCCTAAGCAGAGTTGAACTAGATAGGGCCCCTGTGTGTAGGAAGCACAGTTCTTTTGTTCTGAGCAAGCTCACTGTTCGGACCCCCTAGGAAACACAGTAGAGTAGAAGAGTGCTCTTTTCTCAAAAGCAGAGTGTGTTTCTTGTAAGGCGAGCTAGCGTTTGTTTCCCAGTCCTAAATGGAGTTGAATCACATGCAGTTTCTTGTCCTATGAGCAAGAGTTGTTTTCTGGAAAGAAGAGTCACTATTGTGCTCCCATTGTCATACACAGGGCAAATAGAACTGGCGTCTGTTCCCAGCATGTACAGTGTATTGGACTGAAGAGGATCTACTGTTCTTGTCAGTTTCCTAAGCAGAATTGAACTAGATAAGGCCGTATTTGTAGGAAGCACAGTTCTTTTGTTCTGAGCAAACTCACTGTTCTGGCCCTATAGAACACAGTAGAGTAGAAGAGTGCTCTTTTCTCAAAAGGAGAGTGTGTTTCTTGTAATGCGAGCTAGCGTTTGTTTCCCAGTCAGAAATGGAGTTGAATGCCATGCAGTTTCTGGTCCTACGAGCAAGAGTTGTTTTCTGGTAAGAAGAGTCACTATTACGCTCCCATTGTCATACACAGGGCAAATAGCACTGGCGACTGTTCCCAGCAAGTACAGTGTATTGGACTGAAGCGGAGCTACTGTTCTTGTCAGTTTCCAAAGCAGAGCTGAACTAGATATGGCCCCTGTGTGTAGGAAGCACAGTTCTTTTGTTCTGAGCAAGCTCAATGTTCGGACCCCATAGAAAACACATTAGAGTAGAAGAGTGCTCTTTTCTCAAAAGCAGAGTGTGTTTCTTGTAAGGCGAGCTAGTGTTTGTTTCCCAGTCCTAAATGGAGTTGAATCACATACAGTTTTTGGTCCTACGAGCAAGAGTTGTTTTCCGGTAAGGAAAGTCACTATTGCACTCCCATTGCCATACACAGTTCAAATAGCACTCGTGTCTGTTCCCAGCAAGTACAGTGTATTGGACTGAAGAGGAGCTACTGTTCTTGTCAGTTTCCTAAGCAGAGTTGAACTAGATATGGCCCGTGTGTGTAGGAAGCACAGTTCTTTTGTTCTGAGCAAGCTCACTGTTCTGGCCCTATAAGAAACACAGTAGAGTAGAAGAGTGCTCTTTTCTCAAAAGCAGAGTATGTTTCTTGTAAGGCGAGCTAGCGTTTGTTTCCCAATCCTAAATGGAGTTGAATCACATGGAGTATCTGGTCCTACGAGCAAGAGTTGTTTTCTGGTAAGAAGAGTCATTATTGCGCTCCCATTGTCATCTACAGGGCAAATCACACTGGCATTTGTTCCCAGCATATACAGTGTATTGGACTGAAGCGGAGCTACTGTTCTTGTCAGTTTGCTAAGCAGAGTTGAACTAGATATGGTCCCTGTGTGTAGGAAGCATTGTTCTTTTGTACTGAGCAAGCTCACTTTTCCGACCCCCAAGGAAACACAGTAGAGTAGAAGAGTGCTCTTTTCTCAAAAGCAGAGTGTTTTTCTTGTAAGGCGAGCTAGCGTTTGTTTCCCAGTCCTAAATGGAGTTGAATCACATGCAGTTTTTGGTCCTATGAGCAAGAGTTGTTTTCTGGTAAGGAAAGTCACTCTTGCGCTCCCATTGAAATACAAAGTGCAAATAGCACTCGCGTCTGTTCCCAGCAAGTACAGTGTATTGGACTGAAGCGTAGCTACTGATCTTGTCAGTTTCCTAAGCAGAGTTGAACTAGATATGGCCCCTCTGTGTAGGAAGCACAGTTCTTTTGTTCTGAGCAAGCTCACTGTTCGGACCACATAGGAAATACAGTAGAGTAGAAGAGTGCTCTTTTCTCAAAAGCAGAGTGTGTTTCTTGTAAGGCGAGCTAGTGTTTGTTTCCCAGTCAGAAATGGAGTTGAATCCCATGCAGTTTCTGGTCCTACGAGCAAGAGGTGTTTTCTGATAAGAAGAGTCACTATTGTGCTCCCATTGTCATACAGAGGACAAATAGCACTGGTGTCTGTTCCCTGCATGTACAGTGTATTGGACTGAAGTGGAGCTACTGTTGTTGTCAGTTTCCTAAGCAGAGTTGAACTAGATATGGCCCGTGTGGGGAGGAAGCACAGTTCTGTTGTTCTGAGCAAGCTCACTGTTCGGACCTCATAGGAAACACAGTAGAGTAGAAGAGTGCTCTTTTCTCAAAAGCAGAGTGTGTTTCTTGTAAGGCGAGCTAGTGTTTGTTTCCCAGTCCTAAATGTAGTTGAATCACATGCAGTTTCTTGTCCTATGAGCAAGAGTTTTTTTCTGGTAAGAAGAGTCACTATTGTGCTCCCATTGTCATACACAGGGCAAATAGCACTGGCGTCTGTTCCCAGCATGTACAGTGTATTGGACTGAAGAGGATCTACTGTTCTTGTCAGTTTCCTAAGCAGAATTGAACTAGATATGGCCGTATTTGTAGGAATCACAGTTCTTTTGTTCTGAGCAAACTCACTGTTCTGGCCATATAGGAAAAACAGTAGATTAGAAGAGTGCTCTTTTCTCAAAAGCAGAGTATGTTTCTTGTAAGGCGAGCTAGCGTTTGTTTTCCAATCCTTAATGGAGTTGAATCACATGCAGTATCTGGTCCTACGAGCAAGAGTTGTTTTCTGGTAAGAAGAGTCACTATTGCGCTCCCACTGTCATCCACAGGGCAAATCACACTGGCATTTGTTCCCAGCATGTACAGTGTATTGGACTGAAGAGGATCTACTGTTCTTGTCAGTTTCCTAAGCAGAGTTTAACTAGATATGGACCGTGTGTGTAGGAAGCACAGTTCTTTTGTTCTGAGAATGCTCACTGTTCTGGCCCTATAGGAAACACATTAGAGTAGAAGAGTGCTCCTTTCTCAATCCAGAGTGTGTTTCTTGTAAGTCGAGCTATCGTTTGTTTCCCAGTCCTAAATAGAGTTGAATCCCATGCAGTTTCTGGTCCTATCAGCAAGAGTTGTTTTCTGATAAGAAGAGTCACTATTGCGCTCCTATTGCCATACACAGTACAAATAGCAGTCGCGTCTGTTCCCAGCTAGGACAGTGTATTGGACTGAAGAGGATCTACTGTTCTTGTCAGTTTCCTAAGCAGAATTGAACTAGATATGGCCGTATTTGTAGGAAGCACAGTTCTTTTGTTCTGAGCAAACTCACTGTTCTGGCCCTATAGGAAACACAGTAGAGTAGAAGAGTGCTCTTTTCTCAAAAGCAGAGTGTGTTTCTTGTAAGGCGAGCTAGCGTTTGTTTCCCATTCCTAAATGGATTTGAAATACATGCAGTTTCTGGTCCTATGAGCAAGAGATGTTTTCTGGTAAGAAGAGTCACTATTGCGCTCCCATTGTCATAAACAGGGCAAATAGCAATGGCATCTGTTCCCAGCAAGTACAGTGTATTGGACTGAAGCGGAGCTACTGTTCTTGTCAGTTTCCTAAGCAGAGTTGAACTAGATATGGCCCCTGAGTATAGGAAGTACAGTTCTTTTGTTCTGAGCAAGCTCATTTTTCGGACCCCATAGAAAACACATTAGAGTAGAAGAGTGCTCTTTTCTCAAAAGCAGAGTGTGTTTCTTGTAAGGCAAGCTAGTGTTTGTTTCCCAGTCAGAAATGGAGTTTAATCCCACGCAGTTTCTGGTCCTACCAGCAAGACGTGTTTCCGATAAGAAGAGTCACTATTGTGCTCCTATTGCCATACACAGTGCAAATAGCACTCGCGTCTGTTCCCAGCTATTACAGTGTATTGGACTGAAGAGGAGCTACCGTTCTTGTCAGTTTCCTAAGCAGAGTTGAACTAGATATGGACCGTGTGTGTAGGAAGCACAGTTCTTTTGTTCTGAGCAAGCTCACTGTTCGGACCCCATAGGAAATACAGTAGAGTAGAAGAGTGCTCTTTTTTCAAAAGCAGAGTGTGTTTCTTGTAAGGCGAGCTAGCGTTTGTTTCCCAGTCCAAAATGGAGTTGAATCACAAGCAGTTTTTGGTCCTATGAGCAAGAGTTGTTTTCTGGTACGAAAAGTCATTATTGCGCTCTCATTGCCATACACAGTGCAAATAGCACTGGTGTCTGTTCCCAGCAAGTACAGTGTATTGGACTGAAGCGGAGCTACTGTTCTTGTCAGTTTCCTAAGCAGAGTTGACACTAGATATTGCCCCTGTGTGTAGGAAGCACAGTTCTTTTGTTCTGAGCAAGCTCACTGTTCAGACCCCATAGGAAACACAGTAGAGTAGATTAGTGCTCTTTTCTCAAAAGCAGAGTGTGTTTCTTGTAAAGTGAGCTAGCATTTGTTTCCCAGTCCTAAATGGAGTTGAATCACATGCAGTTTCTTGTCCTTCGAGCAAGAGTTGTTTTCTGGTAAGAAGAGTCACTATTGTGCTCCCATTGTCATTCACAGGGCAAATAACACTGGCGTCTGTTCCCAGCATGTACACTGTATTGGACTGAAGAGAATCTACTGTTCTTTTCAGTTTCCTAAGCATAATTGAACTAGATATGGCCGTATTTGTATGAAGCACATTTCTTTTGTTCTGAGCAAGCTCACTGTTCTGGCCCTATAGGAAACACAGTAGAGTAGAAGAGTGCTCTTTTCTCAAAAGCAGAGTGTGTTTCTTGTAAGGCGAGCTAGCGTTTGTTTCCCAGTCCTAAATGGAGTTGAATCACATACAGTTTTTGGTCCTATGAGCAAGAGATGTTTTCTGGTAAGGAAAGTCACTCTTACGCTCTTAATGCCATACACAGTGCAAATAGCACTCGCGTCTGTTCCCAGCAAGTACAGTGTATTGGACTGAAGCGGAGCTACTGTTCTTGTCAGTTTGCTAAGCAGAGTTGAACTAGATATGGCCCCTGTGTTTAGGAAGCACTGTTCTTTTGTTCTGAGAAAGCTCACTGTTCGGACCCTCTAGGAAACACAGTAGAGTAGAAGAGTGCTCTTTTCTCAAAAGCAGAGTGTATTTCTTGTAAGGCGATCTAGCGTTTGTTTCCCAGTCCTAAATGGAGTTGAATCACATGCAGTTTTTGGTCCTATGAGCAAGAGTTGTTTTCTGGTAAGGAAAGTCACTCTTGCGCTCCCATTGAAATACAAAGTGCAAATATCACTCGCGTCTGTTCCCAGCAAGTACAGTGTATTGGACTGAAGCGGAGCTACTGTTCTTGTCAGTTTCCTAAGCAGAGTTGAACTAGATATGGCCCCTGTGTGTAGGAAGCACAGTTCTTTTGTTCTGAGCAAGCTCACTGTTCGGACCCCATAGGAAACACATTGGAGTAGAAGAGTGCTCTTTTCTCAAAAGGAGAGTGTGTTTCTTGTAATGCGAGCTAGTGTTTGTTTCCCAGTCAGAAATGGAGTTGAATCCCATGCAGTTTCTGGTCCTACGAGCAAGAGTTGTTTTCTCGTAAGAAGAGTCACTATTGTGCTCCCATTGTCATACACAGGGCAAATAGCACTGGCGTCTCTTCCCAGCAAGTACAGTGTATTGGACTGAAGCGGAGCTACTGTTCTTGTCAGTTTCCTAAGCAGAGTTGAACTACATATGGCCCCTGTGTGTAGGAAGCACAGTTTTTTTGTTCTGAGCAAGCTCACTGTTCGGACCCCATAGAAAACACATTAGAGTAGAAGAGTGCTCTTTTCTCAAAAGTAGAGTGTGTTTCTTGTAAGGCGAGCTAGCGTTTGTTTCCCAGTCCTAAATGGAGTTGAATCACATACAGTTTTTGGTCCTACGAGCAAGAGTTGTTTTCTGGTATGGAAAGTCACTATTGCACTCCCATTGCTATAAACAGTACAAGTAGCACTCGTGTCTGTTCCCAGGAAGTACAGTGTGTTGGACTGAAGAGGAGCTACTGTTCTTGTCAGTTTCCTAAGCAGAGTTTAACTAGATATGGACCGTGTGTGTAGGAAGCACAGTTCTTTTGTTCTGAGAATGCTCACTGTCCTGGCCCTATAGGAAACACATTAGAGTAGAAGAGTGCTCCTTTCTCAATCCAGTGTGTGTTTCTTGTAAGTCGAGCTATCATTTGTTTCCCAGTCCTAAATGGAGTTAAATCCCATGCAGTTTCTGGTCCTACCAGCAAGAGTTGTTTTCTGATAAGAAGAGTCACTATTGCGCTCCTATTGCCACACAGTACAAATAGCACTCGCGTCTGTTCCCAGCTAGGACAGTGTATTGGACTGAAGAGGAGCTACCGTTCTTGTCAGTTTCCTAAGCAGAGTTGAACTAGATATGGCCCGTGTGTTTAGTAAGCACAGTTCTTTTGTTCTGAGCAAGCTCACTGTTCGGACCCCATAGGAAACACAGTAGAGTAGAAGAGTGCTCTTTTCTCAAAAGCAGAGTGTGTTTATTGTAAGGCGAGCTAGCGTTTGTTTCCCAGTCCTAAATGGAGTTGAATCACATGCAGTTTTTGGTCCTATGAGCAAGAGTTGTTTTCTGGTAAGGAAAGTCACTCTTGTGCTCCCATTGTCATACAGAGGACAAATAGCACTGGTGTCTGTTCCCTGCATGTACAGTGTATTGGACTGAAGTGGAGCTACTGTTGTTGTCAGTTTCCTAAGCAGAGTTGAACTAGATATGGCCCGTGTGTGGAGGAAGCACAGTTCTGTTGTTCTGAGCAAGCTCACTGTTCGGACCTCATAGGAAACACAGTAGAGTAGAAGAGTGCTCTTTTCTCAAAAGCAGAGTGTGTTTCTTGTAAGGCAAGCTAGCGTTTGTTTCCCAGTCCTAAATGTAGTTGAATCACATGCAGTTTCTTGTCCTATGAGCAAGAGTTTTTTTCTGGTAAGAAGAGTCACTATTGTGCTCCCATTGTCATACACAGGGCAAATAGCACTGGCGTCTGTTCCCAGCATGTACAGTGTATTGGACTGAAGAGGATCTACTGTTCTTGTCAGTTTCCTAAGCATAATTGAACTAGATATGGCCGTATTTGTAGGAATCACAGTTCTTTTGTTCTGAGCAAACTCACTGTTCTGGCCACATAGGAAAAACAGTAGATTAGAAGAGTGCTCTTTTCTCAAAAACAGAGTATGTTTCTTGTAAGGCAAGCTAGCGTTTGTTTCCCAATCCTTAATGGAGTTGAATCACATGCAGTATCTGGTCCTACGAGCAAGAGTTGTTTTCTGGTAAGAAGAGTCACTATTGCGCTCCCATTGTCATCCACATGGCAAATCACACTGGCATTTGTTCCCAGCATGTACAGTGTATTGGACTGAAGAGGATCTACTGTTCTTGTCAGTTTCCTAAGCAGAGTTTAACTAGATATGGACCGTGTGTGTAGGAAGCACAGTTCTTTTGTTCTGAGAATGCTCACTGTTCTGGCCCTATAGGAAACACATTAGAGTAGAAGAGTGCTCCTTTCTCAATCCAGAGTGTGTTTCTTGTAAGTCGAGCTATCGTTTGTTTCCCAGTCCTAAATAGAGTTGAATCCCATGCAGTTTCTGGTCCTATCAGCAAGAGTTGTTTTCTGATAAGAAGAGTCACTATTGCGCTCCTATTGCCATACACAGTACAAATAGCACTCGCGTCTGTTCCCAGCTAGGACAGTGTATTGGACTGAAGAGGATCTACTGTTCTTGTCAGTTTCCTAAGCAGAATTGAACTAGATATGGCCGTATTTGTAGGAAGCACAGTTCTTTTGTTCTGAGCAAACTCACTGTTCTGGCCCTATAGGAAACACTGTAGAGTAGAAGAGTGCTCTTTTCTCAAAAGCAGAGTGTGTTTCTTGTAAGGCGAGCTAGCGTTTGTTTCCCATTCCTAAATGGATTTGAAATACATGCAGTTTCTGGTCCTATGAGCAAGAGATGTTTTCTGGTAAGAAGAGTCACTATTGCGCTCCCATTGTCATAAACAGGGCAAATAGCAATGGCATCTGTTCCCAGCAAGTACAGTGTATTGGACTGAAGCGGAGCTACTGTTCTTGTCAGTTTCCTAAGCAGAGTTGAACTAGATATGGCCCCTGAGTATAGGAAGTACAGTTCTTTTGTTCTGAGCAAGCTCACTTTTCGGACCCCATAGAAAACACATTAGAGTAGAAGAGTGCTCTTTTCTCAAAAGCAGAGTGTGTTTCTTGTAAGGCAAGCTAGTGTTTGTTTCCCAGTCAGAAATGGAGTTTAATCCCACGCAGTTTCTGGTCCTACCAGCAAGACGTGTTTCCGATAAGAAGAGTCACTATTGTGCTCCTATTGCCATACACAGTGCAAATAGCACTCGCGTCTGTTCCCAGCTATTACAGTGTATTGGACTGAAGAGGAGCTACCGTTCTTGTCAGTTTCCTAAGCAGAGTTGAACTAGATATGGACCGTGTGTGTAGGAAGCACAGTTCTTTTGTTCTGAGCAAGCTCACTGTTCGGACCCCACAGGAAATACAGTAGAGTAGAAGAGTGCTCTTTTTTCAAAAGCAGAGTGTGTTTCTTGTAAGGCGAGCTAGCGTTTGTTTCCCAGTCCTAAATGGAGTTGAATCACAAGCAGTTTTTGGTCCTATTAGCAAGAGTTGTTTTCTGGTACGAAAAGTCATTATTGCGCTCTCATTGCCATACACAGTGCAAATAGCACTGGTGTCTGTTCCCAGCAAGTACAGTGTATTGGACTGAAGCGGAGCTACTGTTCTTGTCAGTTTCCTAAGCAGAGTTGACACTAGATATTGCCCCTGTGTGTAGGAAGCACAGTTCTTTTGTTCTGAGCAAGCTCACTGTTCAGACCCCATAGGAAACACAGTAGAGTAGAATAGTGCTCTTTTCTCAAAAGCAGAGTGTGTTTCTTGTAAAGTGAGCTAGCATTTGTTTCCCAGTCCTAAATGGAGTTGAATCACATGCAGTTTCTTGTCCTTCGAGCAAGAGTTGTTTTCTGGTAAGAAGAGTCACTATTGTGCTCCCATTGTCATTCACAGGGCAAATAACACTGGCGTCTGTTCCCAGCATGTACACTGTATTGGACTGAAGAGAATCTACTGTTCTTTTCAGTTTCCTAAGCATAATTGAACTAGATATGGCCGTATTTGTAGGAAGCACATTTCTTTTGTTCTGAGCAAGCTCACTGTTCTGGCCCTATAGGAAACACAGTAGAGTAGAAGAGTGCTCTTTTCTCAAAAGCAGAGTGTGTTTCTTGTAAGGCGAGCTAGCATTTGTTTCCCAGTCCTAAATGGAGTTGAATCCCATGCAGTTTCTGGTCCTACCAGCAAGAGTTGTTTTCTGGTAAGGAAAGTCACTATTGCGCTCCCATTTCCATACACAGTGCAAATAGCACTAGCATCTGTTCCCAGCAAGTACAGTGTATTGGACTGAAGCGGAGCTACTGTTCTTGTCAGTTTCCTAAGCAGAGTTGAACTTGATATGGCCCCTGTGTGTAGAAAGCACAGTTCTTTTTTTCTGACCGAGCTCACTGTTCGGACACCATAGGAAAAACAGTGGAGTAGAAGAGTGCTCTTTTCTCAAAAGCAGAGTGTGTTTCTTGTAAGGCGAGCTAGCGTTTGTTTCCAGTCCTAAATGGAGTTGAAACACATGCAGTTTATTGTCCTACGAGCAAGAGTTGTTTTCTGGTAAGAAGAGTCACTATTGCGATCCCATTGTCATACACAGGGCAAATAGCACTGGCGTCTGTTCCCAGCATGTACAGTGTATTGGACTGAAGAGGATCTACTGTTCTTTTCAGTTTCCTAAGCAGAATTGAACTAGATATGGCCGTATTTTTATGAAGCACAGTTCTTTTGTTCTGAGCAAGCTCACTGTTCTGGCCCTACAGGAAACACCTTAGAGTAGAAGACTGCTCTTTTCTCAAAAGCAGAGTGTGTTTCTTGTAAGTCGAGCTAGCGTTTGTTTCCCAGTCCTAAATGGAGTTGAATCACATGCAGTTTTTGGTCCTACGTGCAAGAGTTGTTTTCTGGTAAGGAAAGTCACTATTGCGCTCCCTTTGCCATACACAGTGTAAATAGCACTCGCGTCTGTTCGCAGCAAGTACAGTGTATTGAACTGAAGAGGAGCTACTGTTCTTGTCACTTTCCTAAGCAGAGTTGAACTAGATATGGTCCATGTGTGTAGGAAGCACAGTTCTTTTGTTCTCAGCAAGCTCACTGTTCGGACACCATATGAACCACAGTGAAATAGAAGACTGCTCTTTTCTCAAAAGCAGAGTGTGTTTCTTGTAAGGCAAGCTAGCGTTTGTTTCCCAGTCCTAAATGGAGTTAAATCTCATGCAGTTTTTGGTCCTACGAGCAAGAGTTGTTTACTGGTAAGCAAAGTCACTATTGTGCTCCCATTGCCATACACAGTACAAATAGCACTGGCGTCTGTTCCCAGCCAGTACAGTGTATTGGACTGAAGAGGAGCTACTGTTCTTGTCAGTTTCCTAAGCAGAGTTGAACAAGATATGTCCCGTGTGTGTAGGAAGCACAGTTCTTTTGTTCTGAGTAAGCTCAAAGTTCGGACCACATATGAAACACAGTAGAATAGAAGACTGCTCTTTTCTCAAAAGCCGAGTGTGTTTCTTGTAAGGATAGCTAGCGTTTGTTTCCCAGTCCTAAATGGAGTTGAATCACATGCAGTTTTTGGTCCTACGAGCAAGAGTTGTTTTCTCGTAATCAAAGTCACTATTGTGCTCCCATTGCCATACACAGTGCAAATAGGACTCGCGTCTGTTCCCAGCAAGTACAGTGTATTGGACTGAAGAGGAGCTACTGTTCTTGTCAATTTCCTAAGCAGAGTTGAACTAGATATGGCCCATGTGTGTATGAAGCACAGTTCTTTTGTTCTGAGCAAGCTCAATGTTCGGACCCCATATGAACCACAGTAGAATAGAAGACTGCTCTTTTCTCAAAAGCAGAGTGTGTTTCTTGTAAGGCGAGCTGGCGTTTGTTTCCCAGTCCTAAATGAAGTTGAATCACATGCAGTTTTTGGTCCTACGAGCAAGAGTTGTTTTCTGGTAAGGAAAGTCACTATTGCGCTCCCTTTGCCATACACAGTGCAAATAGCACTCGCGTCTGTTCACAGCAAGTACAGTGTATGGACTGAAGAGGAGCTACTGTTCTTGTCAGTTTCCTAAGCAGAGTTGAACTAGATATGGCCCATGTGTGTAGGAAGCACAGTTCTTTTGTTCTGAGCAAGCTCACTGTTCGGACCCCATAGGAAACACAGTAGAGTAGAAGAGTGCTCTTTTCTCAAAAGCAGAGTGTGTTTCTTGTAAGGCGAGCTAGCGTTTGTTTCCCAGTCCTAAATGGAGTTGAATCACATGCAGTTTCTTGTCCTACGAGCAAGAGTTGTTTTCTGGTAAAAAGAGTCACTGTTGCGCTCCCATTGTCATACACAGGGCAAATAGCACTGGCGTCTGTTCCCAGCATGTACAGTGTATTGGACTGAAGAGGATCTACTGTTCTTGTCAGTTTCCTAAGCAGAACTGAACTAGATATGGCCGTATTTGTAGGAAGCACAGTAATTTTGTTCTGAGCAAACTCACTGTTCTGGCACTATAGGAAACACAGTAGAGTAGAAGAGTGCTCTTTTCTCAAAAGCAGAGTGTGTTTCTTCTAAGGAGAGCTAGCGTTTGTTTCCCAGTCCTAAATGGAGTTGAATCACATGCAGTTTCTGGTTCTATGAGCAATAGATGTTTTCTGGTAAGGAAAGTCACTATTGCGCTCCCATTTCCATACACAGTGCAAATAGCACTCGCATCTGTTCCCAGGAAGTACAGTGTATTGGACTGAAGCAGAGCTACTGTTCTTGTCAGTTTGCTAAGCAGAGTTGAACTAGATATGGCCCCTGTGTGTAGGAAGCACAGATCTTTTGTTCTGAGCAAGCTCACTGTTCGGACCACATAGGAAACAGAGAAGAGTAGAAGAGTGCTCTTTTCTCAAAAGCAGAGTGTGTTTCTTGTAAGGCGAGCTAGCATTTGTTCCCCAGTCAGAAATGGAGTTGAATCCCATGCAGTTTTTGTTCCTACGAGGAAGAGGTGTTTTTTGATAAGAAGAGTCACTATTGCGCTCCTTTTTCTATACACAGTACAAATAGGACTCTCGTCTGTTCCCAGCTAGTACAGTGTATTGGACTGTAGAGGAGCTACCGTTCTTGTCAGTTTCCTAAGCAGAGCTGAACTAGATATGGCCCGTGTGTATAGGAAGCACAGTTCTTTTGATCTGAGCAAAATCACTGTTCGGACCCCATAGGGAACACAGTAGAGTAGAAGAGTGCTCTTTTCTCAAAAGCAGAGTGTGTTTCTTGTAAGGCGAGCTAGCGTTTGTTTCCCAGTCCTAAATGGAGTTGAATCACATGCAGTTTCTTGTCCTACGAGCAAGAGTTGTGTTCTGGTAAGAAGAGTCACTATTGCTCTCACATTTCCATACACAGTGCAAATAGCACTCGCATCTGTTCCCAGGAAGTACAGTGTATTGGACTGAAGCGGAGCTACTGTTCTTGTCAGTTTGCTAAGCAGAGTTGAACTAGATATGTCCCGTGTGTGTACGAAGCACAGTTCTTCTGTTCTGAGCAAGCTCACTGTTCGGACCACATAGGATACACAGTCGAGTAGAAGAGTGCTCTTTTCTCAAAAGCAGATTGTGTTTCTTGTAAGGCGAGCTAGTGTTTGTTCCCCAGTCAGAAATGGAGTTGAATCCCATGCAGTTTCTGGTCCTACGAGGAAGAGGTGTTTTCTGATAATAAGAGTAACTATTGCGCTCCTATTTCCATACACAGTACAAATAGTACTCGCGTCTGTTCCCAGCTAGTACAGTGTATTGGACTGAAGAGGAGGTACCGTTCTTGTCAGTTTCCTATCAGAGTTGAACTAGATATGGCCCGTGTGTGTAGGGAGCACAGTTCTTTTGTTCTGAGCAAGCTCACTGTTCGGACCCCATAGGAAACACAGTAGAGCAGAAGAGTGCTCTTTTTTCAAAAGCAGAGTGTGTTTCTTGTAAGGAGAGCTAGCGTTTGTTTCCCAGTCCTAAATGGAGTTGAATCACATGCAGTTTCTTGTCCTACAAGCAAGAGTTGTTTTCTGGTAAGAAGAGTCACTATTGAGCTCCCATTGTCATACACAGGGCAAATAGCACTGGCGTCTGTTCCCAGCATATACAGTGTATTGGACTGAAGAAGATCTACTGTTCTTGTCAGTTTCCTAAGCAGAATTGTACTAGATATAGCCGTATTTGTAGGAAGCACAGTTCTTTTGTTCTGAGCAAACTCACTGTTCTGGCCCTATAATAAACACAGTAGAGTAGAAGAGTGCTCTTTTCTCAAAAGCAGAGTGTGTTTCTTGTAAGGCGAGCTAGCGTTTGTTTCCCAGTCCTAAATGGAGTTGAATCACATGCAGTTTTTGGTCCTATGAGCAAGAGTTGTTTTCTGATAAGGAAAGTCACTATTGCACTCCCATTTCCATACACAGTGCAAATAGAAATCGCATCTGTTCCCAGGAAGTACTGTGTATTGGACTGAAGCGGAGCTACTGTTCTTGTCAGTTTCCTAAGCAGAGTTGAACTAGATATGGCCCCTGTGTGTAGGGAGCACAGTTCTTTTGTTCTGAGCAAGCTCACTGTTCGGACCATATAGAAACACAGAAGAATAGAAGAGTGCTCTTTTCTCAAAAGCAGAGTGTGTTTCTTCTAAGGCGAGCTACTGTTTGTTCCCCAGTCAGAAATGGAGTTGAATCCCATGCTGTTTCTGGTCCCACGAGCAAGAGGTGTTTTCTGATAAGAAGAGTCACTATTGCGCTCCTATTGACATACACAGTACAAATAGGACTCGCGTCTGTTCCCAGCTAGTACAGTGTATTGGACTGAAGAGGAGCTACTGTTCTTGTCAGTTTCCTAAGCAGAGTTGAACTAGATATGGCCCGTGTGTGTAGGAAGCACAGTTCTATTGTTCTGAGCAAGCTCACTGTTAGGACCCCATAGGAAACACAGTAGAGCAGAAGAGTGCTCATTTCTCAAAAGCAGAGTGTGTTTCTTGTAAGGGAAGCTAGTGTTTGTTTTTCAGTCAGAAATGGATTTGAATCCCATGCAGTTTCTGGTCTTACGAGCAAGAGTTGTTTTCTGGTAAGAAGAGTCACTATTGCGCTCTCGTTGTCATTCACAGGGCAAATAGCACTGGCGTCTGTTCCCAGCAAGTACAGTGTATTGGACTGAAGAGGATCTACTGTTCTTGTCAGTTTCCTAAGCAGAATTGAACTAGATATGGCCGTATTTGTAGGAAGCACAGTTATTTTGTTCTGAGCAAACTCACTGTTCTGGCCCTATAGGAAACACAGTAGAGTAGAAGAGTGCTCTTTTCTCAAAAGCAGAGTGTGTTTCTTGTAAGGCGAGCTAGCGTTTGTTTCCCAGTCCTAAATGGAATTGAATCACATGCAGTTTTTGGTCCTACGAGCAAGAGTTGTTTTCTGGTAGGAAAGTCACTACTGCGCTCCCTTTGCCATACACAGTGCAAATAGCACTCGCGTTTGTTCCCAGCAAATACAGTGTATTGGACTGAAGAGGAGCTACTGTTCTTGTCAGTTTCCTAAGCAGAGTAGAACTAGATATGGCCCATGTGTGTAGGAAGCACAGTTCTTTTGTTCTGAGCAAGCTCACTGTTCTGGGCTTATAGGAAACACAGTAGAGTAGAAGAGTGCTCTTTTCTCAAAAGCAGAGTGTGTTTCTTGTAAGGCGAGCTAGTGTTTGTTTCCCAGTCAGAAATGGAGTTGAATCCCATGCAGTTTCTGGTCCTACGAGCAAGAGGTGTTTTCTTGTAAGGAAAGTCACTATTGCGCTCCCATTTACATACACAGTGCAAATAGCACTCGCGTCTGTTCCCAGCAAGTACAGTGTATTGGACTGAAGAGGATCTACTGTTCTTGTCAGTTTCCTAAGCAGAGTTGAACTAGATATGGCCCGTGTGTGTAGGAAGCACAGTTCTATTGTTCTGAGCAAGCTCACTGTTAGGACCCCTTAGGAAACACAGTAGAGTAGAAAAGTACTCATTTCTCAAAAGCAGAGTGTGTTTCTTGTAATGCAAGCTAGTGTTTGTTTTTCAGTCAGAAATGGAGTTGAATCCCATGCAGTTTCTGGTCCTACGAGCAAGAGTTGTTTTCTGGTAAGAAGAGTCACTATTGCGCTCCCATTGTCATACACAGGGCAAATAGCACTGGCGTCTGTTCCCAGCAAGTACACTGTATTGGACTGAAGTGGAGCTACTATTCTTGTCAGTTTCCTAAGCAGAGTTGAACTAGATATGGCCCCTGTGTGTAGGAAGCACAGTTCTTTTGTTCTGAGCAAGCTCACTGTTCAGACCCAATAGAAAAGACATTATAGTAGAGAGTGCTCTTTTCTCAAAAGCAGAGTGTGTTTCTTATAAGGCGAGCTAGTGTTTGTTTCCCAGTCAGAAATGGAGTTGAATCCCATGCAATTTCTGGTCCTATGAGCAAGAAGTGTTTTCTGATAAGAAGAGTCACTATTGTGCTCCCATTGCCATACACAGTGCAAGTAGCACTCGCGTCTGTTCCCAGCTAGTACAGTGTATTGGACTGAAGAGGATCTACTGTTCTTGTCAGTTTCCTAAGCAGAATTGAACTAGATATGGCCGTATTTGTAGGAAGCACAGTTATTTTGTTCTGAGCAAACTCACTGTTCTGGCCCTATAGGAAACACAGTAGAGTAGAAGAGTGCTCTTTTCTCAAAAGCAGAGTGTGTTTCTTGTAAGGCAAGCTAGCGTTTATTTCCCAGTCCTAAATGGAATTGAATCACATGCAGTTTTTGGTCCTACGAGCAAGAGTTGTTTTCTGGTAGGAAAGTCACTACTGTGCTCCCTTTGCCATACACAGGGCAAATAGCACTCGCGTTTGTTCCCAGCAAATACAGTGTATTGGACTGAAGAGGAGCTACTGTTCTTGTCAGTTTCCTAAGCAGAGTTGAACTAGATATGGCCCATGTGTGTAGGAAGCACAGTTCTTTTTTTCTGAGCAAGGTCACTGTTCTGGCCTTATAGGAAACACAGTAGAGTAGAAGAGTGCTCTTTTCTCAAAAGCAGAGTGTGTTTCTTGTAAGGCGAGCTAGTGTTTGTTTCCCAGTCAGAAATGGAGTTGAATCCCATGCAGTTTCTGGTCCTATGAGCAAGAGGTGTTTTCTGGTAAGGAAAGTCACTATTGCGCTCCCATTTACATACACAGTGCTAATAGCACTCGCGTCTGTTCCCAGCAAGTACAGTGTATTGGACTGAAGAGGATCTACTGTTCTTGTCATTTTCCTAAGCAGAGTTGAACTAGATATGGCCCGTGTGTGTAGGAAGCACAGTTCTATTGTTCTGAGCAAGCTCACTGTTAGGACCCCATAGGAAACACAGTAGAGAAGAAGAGTACTCATTTCTCAAAAGCAGAGTGTGTTTTTTGTAAGGCAAGCTAGTGTTTGTTTTTAGTCAGAAATGGAGTTGAATCCCATGCAGTTTCTGGTCCTACGAGCAAGAGTTGTTTTCTGGTAAGAAGAGTCACTATTGCGATCCCATTGTCATACACAGGGCAAATAGCACTGGCGTCTGTTCCCAGCAAGTACACTGTATTGGACTAAAGTGGAGCTACTATTCTTGTCAGTTTCCTAAGCAGAGTTGAACTAGATATGGCCCCTGTGTGTAGGAAGCACAGTTCTTTTGTTCTGAGCAAGCTCACTGTTCGGACCCCATAGAAAAGACATTATAGTAGAGAGTGCTCTTTTCTCAAAAGCAGAGTGTGTTTCTTATAAGGCGAGCTAGTGTTTGTTTCCCATTCAGAAATGGAGTTGAATCCCATGCAATTTCTGGTCCTATGAGCAAGAAGTGTTTTCTGATAAGAAGAGTCACTATTGTGCTCCTATTGCCATACACAGTGCAAGTAGCACTCGCGTCTGTTCCCAGCTAGTACAGTGTATTGGACTGAAGAGGAGCTACCGTTCTTGTCAGTTTCCTAAGCAGAGTTGAACTAGATATGGCCCGTGTGTGTAGGAAGCACAGTTCTTTTGTTCTGAGCAAGCTCACTCTTCGGACACCATAGGAAACACAGAAGAGTGGAAGAGTGCTCTTTTATCAAAAGCAGAGTTTCTTTCTTGTAAGGCGAGCTAGCGTTTGTTTCCCAGTCCTAAATGGAGTTGAATCACATGCAGTTTTTGGTCCTATGAGCAAGAGTTGTTTTCTCGTTAAAAAAAAAGTCACTATTGTGCTCTCATTTCCATACACAATGCAAATAGCACTCGCGTCTGTTCCCAGCAACTACAGTGTATTGGACTGAAGAGGAGCTACTGTTCTTGTCAGTTTCCTAAGCAGAGTTGAACTAGATATGGCCCATGTGTGTAGTAAGCACAGTTCTTTTGTTCTGAGCAAGCTCACTGTTCGGACCCCATAGGAAAAACAGTAGAGTAGAAGAATGCTCTTTTTTCAAAAGCAGAGTGTGTTTCTTGTAAGGCGAGCTAGCGTTTGTTTCCCAGTCCTCAATGGAGTTGAATCACATGCAGTTTCTTGTCCTACGAGCAAGAGTTGTTTTCTGGTAAGAAGAGTCACTATTGCACTCCCATTGTCATACACAGGGCAAATAGCACTGGCGTCTGTTCCCAGCATGTACAGTGTATTGGACTGAACAGGAGCTACTGTTCTTTTCAGTTTCCTAAGCAGAATTGAATTAGATATGGCATTATTTGTAGGAAGCACAGTTCTTTTGTTCTGAGCAAGCTCACTGTTCAGACCCCCTAGGAAACACAGTAGAGTAGAAGAGTGCTCTTTTCTCAAAAGCAGAGTGTGTTTTTTTAAGGCAAGCTAGCGTTTGTTTCCCAGTCCTAAATGGAGTTGAATCACATGCAGTGTTTTGTCCTACGAGCAAGAGGTGTTTTCTGGTAAGGAAAGTCACTATTGCGCTCCCATTTACATACACAGTGCAAATAGCACTCGCGTCTGTTCCCAGCAAGTACAGTGTATTGGACTGAAGCGTAGCTACTGTTCTTGTCAGTTTCCTAAGCAGAGTTGAACTAGATATGGCCCGTGTGTTTAGGAAGCACAGTTCTTTTGTTCTGAGCAAGCTCACTGTTCGGACCCCATAGGAAACACAGTAGAGTAGAAGAGTGCTCTTTTCTCAAAAGCAGAGTGTGTTTCTTGTAAGGCGAGCTAGCGTTTGTTTCCCAGTCCTCAATGGAGTTGAATCACATGCAGTTTCTTGTCCTACGATCAAGAGTTGTTTTTTCTGGTAAGAAGAGTCACTCTTGTGCTCCCATTGTCATACACAGGGCAAATAGCACTGGCGTCTGTTCCCAGCATGTACAGTGTATTGGACTGAAGAGGATCTACTGTTCTTGTCAGTTTCCTAAGCAGAATTGAACTAGATATGGCCGTATTTGTAGGAAGCACAGTTATTTTGTTCTGAGCAAACTCACTGTTCTGTCCCTATAGGAAACACAGTAGAGTAGAAGAGTGCTCTTTTCTCAAAAGCAGAGTGTGTTTCTTGTAAGGCGAGCTAGCGTTTGTTTCCCAGTCCTAAATGGAATTGAATCACATGCAGTTTTTGGTCCTACGAGCAAGAGTTGTTTTCTGGTAGGAAAGTCACTACTGCGCTCCCTTTGCCATACACAGTGCAAATAGCACTCGCGTTTGTTCCCAGCAAATACAGTGTATTGGACTGAAGAGGAGCTACTGTTCTTGTCAGTTTCCTAAGCAGAGTTGAACTAGATATGGCCCATGTGTGTAGGAAGCACAGTTCTTTTGTTCTGAGCAAGCTCACTGTTCTGGCCTTATAGGAAACACAGTAGAGTAGAAGAGTGCTCTTTTCTCAAAAGCAGAGTGTGTTTCTTGTAAGGCGAGCTAGTGTTTGTTTCCCAGTCAGAAATGGAGTTGAATCCCATGCAGTTTCTGGTCCTACGAGCAAGAGGTGTTTTCTGGTAAGGAAAGTCACTATTGCGCTCCCATTTACATACACAGTGCAAATAGCACTCGCGTCTGTTCCCAGCAAGTACAGTGTATTGGACTGAAGAGGATCTACTGTTCTTGTCAGTTTCCTAAGCAGAGTTGAACTAGATATGGCCCGTGTGTGTAGGAAGCACAGTTCTATTGTTCTGAGCAAGCTCACTGTTAGGACCCCATAGGAAACACAGTAGAGCAGAAGAGTACTCATTTCTCAAAAGCAGAGTGTGTTTCTTTTAAGGCAACCTAGTGTTTGTTTTTCAGTCAGAAATGGAGTTGAATCCCATGCAGTTTCTGGTCCTACGAGCAAGAGTTGTTTTCTGGTAAGAAGAGTCACTATTGCGCTCCCATTGTCATACACAGGGCAAATAGCACTGGCGTCTGTTCCCAGCAAGTACAGTGTATTGGACTGAAGTGGAGCTACTGTTCTTGTCAGATTTCTTAGCAGAGTTGAACTAGATATGGCCCCTGTGTGTAGGAAGCACAGTTCTTTTGTTCTGAGCTAACTCACTGTTCGGACCCCATAGGAAACACAGTAGAGTAGAAGAGTGCTCTTTTCTCAAAAGCAGAGTGTGTTTCTTATAAGGCAAGCTAGTGTTTGTTTCCCAGTCAGAAATGGAGTTGAATCCCATGCAGTTTATTGTCCTACGAGCAAGAGTTGTTTTCTGGTAAGAAGAGTCACTATTGCGCTCCCATTGTCATACACAGGGCAAATAACTCTAGCGTCTGTTCCCAGCATGTACAGTGTATTGGACTGAACAGGAGCTACTGTTCATGTCAGTTTCCTAAGCAGAGTTGAACTACATATGGTCCGTGTGTGTAGGAAGCACAGTTCTTTTGTTCTGAGCAAGCTCACTGTTCTGGCCTTATAGGAAACACAGTAGAGTAGAAGAGTGCTCTTTTCTCAAAAGCAGAGTGTGTTTCTTGTATGGCGAGCTAGTGTTTGTTTCCCAGTCAGAAATGGAGTTGAATCCCATGCAGTTTCTTGTCCTACGAGCAAGAGGTGTTTTCTGGTAAGGAAAGTCACTATTGCGCTCCCATTTACATACACAGTGCAAATAGCACTCGCGTCTGTTCCCAGCAAGTACAGTGTATTGGACTGAATAGGAGCTACTGTTCTTGTCAGTTTCCTAAGCAGAGTTGAACTACATATGGTCCGTGTGTGTAGGAAGCACAGTTCTTTTGTTCTGAGCAAGCTCACTGTTCGGACCCCAAAGGAAACATAGTAGAGTAGAAGAGTGCTCTTTTCTCAAAAGCAGAGTGTGTTTCTTGTAACGCGAGATAGTGTTTGTTTTCCAGTCAAAAATGGAGTTGAATCCCATGCAGTTTCTGGTCCTACGAACAAGAGTGGTTTTCTGGTAAGAAGAGTCACTATTGCGCTCCCATTGTCATACACAGGGCAAATAGCACTGGCGTCTGTTCCCAGCAAGTACAGTGTATTGGACTGAATAGGAGCTACTGTTCTTGTCAGTTTCTTAGCAGAGTTGAACTAGATATGGCCCGTGTGTGTAAGAAGCACAGTTCTTTTGTTCTGAGCAAGCTCACTGTTCGGACCCCCTAGGAAACACAGTCGAGTAGAAGAGTGCTCTTTTCTCAAAAGCAGAGTGTGTTTCTTGTAAGGCGAGCTAGCGTTTGTTTCCTTGTCCTAAATGGAGCTGAATCACATGCAGTTTCTGGTCCTATGAGCAAGAGTTGTTTTCTGGTAAGGAAAGTCACTATTGCGCTCCCATTGCCATACACAGTGCAAATAGCACTCGCGTCTGTTCCCAGCAAGTACAGTGTATTGGACTGAAGAGGAGCTACTGTTCTTGTCAGTTTCTTAGCACAGTTGAACTATATATGGCCCGTGTGTGTAGGAAGCACAGTTCTTTTGTTCTGAGCAAGCTCACTGTTCGGACCCCGTAGGATACACAGTCTAGTAGAAGAGTGCTCTTTTCTCAAAAGCAGTGTGTGTTTCTTGTTACGCGAGCTAGCGTTTGTTTCCCAGTCCTAAGTGGAGTTGAATCACATGCAGTTTCTTGTCCTACGAGCAAGAATTGTTTTCTGGTAATAAGAGTCACTATTGCGCTCCCATTGTCATACACAGGGCAAATAGCACTGGTGTCTGTTCCCAGAGTGTACAGTGTATTGCACTGAACAGGAGCTACTGTTCTTTTCAGTTTCCTAAGCAGAATTGAACTAGATATGGCAGTATTTGTATGAAGCACAGTTCTTTTGTTCTGAGCAATTTCACTTTTCTGGCCCTATAGGAAACACAGTAGAGTAGAAGAGTGCTCTTTTCTCAAAAGCAGAGTGTGTTTCTTGTAAGGCGAGCTAGCATTTGTTTCCCAGTCCTAAACGGAGTTGAATCACATGCAGTTTTTGGTCCTACGAGCAAGAGTTGTTTTCTGGTAAGGAAAGTCACTACTGCGCTCCCTTTGCCATACTCAGTGCAAATAGCACTCGCGTCTGTTCCCAGCAAGTACAGTGTATTGGACTGAAGCGGAGCTACTGTTCTTGTCAGTTTCCTAAGCAGAGTTGAACTAGATATGGCCCATGTGTGTAGGAAGCACAGTTCTTTTGTTCTGAGCAAGCTCACTGTTCGGAACCCATAGGAAACACATTAGAGTAGAAGAGTGCTCTTTTCTCAAAAGGAGAGTGTGTTTCTTGTAACGCGAGATAGTGTTTGTTTTCCAGTCAAAATGGAGTTGAATCCCATGCAGTTTCTGGTCCTACGAACAAGAGTTGTTTTCTGGTAAGAAGAGTCACTATTGTGCTCCCATTGTCATACACAGGGCAAATAGCACTGGCGTCTGTTCCCAGCAAGTACAGTGTATTGGACTGAAGTGGAGCTACTGTTCTTGTCAGTTTCCTAAGCAGAGTTGAACTAGATATGGCCCCTGTGTGTAGGAAGCACAGTTCTTTTGTTCTGAGCAAGCTCACTGTTCGGACCCCATAGAAAAGACATTAGAGTAGAAGAGTGCTCTTTTCTCAAAAGCAGAGTGTGTTTCTTATAAGGCAAGCTAGTGTTTGTTTCCCCGTCTAAAATGGAGTTGAATCCCATGCAATTTCTGGTCCTATGAGCAAGAAGTGTTTTCTGATAAGAAGAGTCACTATTGCGCTCCTATTGCCATACACAGTGCAAGTAGCACTCGCGTCTGTTCCCAGCTAGTACAGTGTATTGGACTGAAGAGGAGCTACCGTTCTTGTCAGTTTCCTAAGCAGAGTTGAACTAGATATGGCCCGTGTGTGTAGGAAGCACAGTTCTTTTGTTCTGAGCAAGCTCACTCTTCGGACACCATAGGAAACACAGTAGAGTAGAAGAGTGCTCTTTTATCAAAAGCAGAGTTTCTTTCTTGTAAGGCGAGCTAGCGTTTGTTTCCCAGTCCTAAATGGAGTTGAATCACATGCAGTTTTTGGTCCTATGAGCAAGAGTTGTTTTCTGGTTAAAAAAAAGTCACTATTGCGCTCTCATTTCCATACACAATGCAAATAGCACTCGCGTCTGTTCCCAGCAACTACAGTGTATTGGACTGAAGAGGAGCTACTGTTCTTGTCAGTTTCCTAAGCAGAGTTGAACTAGATATGGCCCATGTGTGTAGTAAGCACAGTTCTTTTGTTCTGAGCATGCTCACTGTTCGGACCCCATAGGAAAAACAGTAGAGTAGAAGAGTGCTCTTTTCTCAAAAGCAGAGTGTGTTTCTTGTAAGGCGAGCTAGCGTTTGTTTCCCAGTCCTAAATGGAGTTGAATCACATGCAGTTTCTTGTCCTACGAGCAAGAGTTGTTTTCTGGTAATAAGAGTCACTATTGCGCTCCCATTGTCATACACAGGGCAAATAGCACTGGCGTCTGTTCCCAGAATGTACAGTGTATTGCACTGAACAGGAGCTACTGTTCTTGTCAGTTTCCTAAGCAAAATTGAACTAGATATGGCAGTATTTGTATGAAGCACAGTTCTTTTTTTCTGAGCAATCTCACTTTTCTGGCCCTATAGGAAACACAGTAGAGTAGAAGAGTGCTCTTTTCTCAAAAGCAGAGTGTGTTTCTTGTAAGGCGAGCTAGCATTTGTTTCCCAGTCCTAAACGGAGTTGAATCACATGCAGTTTTTGGTCCTACGAGCAAGAGTTGTTTTCTGGTAAGGAAAGTCACTACTGCGCTCCCTTTGCCATACTCAGTGCAAATAGCACTCGCGTCTGTTCCCAGCAAGTACAGTGTATTGGACAGAAGCGGAGCTACTGTTCTTGTCAGTTTCCGAAGCAGAGTTGAACTAGATATGGCCCATGTGTGTAGGAAGCACAGTTCTTTTGTTCTGAGCAAGCTCACTGTTCGGACCCCATAGGAACACATTAGAGTAGAAGAGTGCTCTTTTCTCAAAAGGAGAGTGTGTTTCTTGTAACGCGAGATAGTGTTTGTTTTCCAGTCAAAAATGGAGTTGAATCCCATGCAGTTTCTGGTCCTACGAACAAGAGTTGTTTTCTGGTAAGAAGAGTCACTATTGCGCTCCCATTGTCATACACAGGGCAAATAGCACTGGCGTCTGTTCCCAGCAAGTACAGTGTATTGGACTGAAGTGGAGCTACTGTTCTTGTCAGTTTCCTAAGCAGAGTTGAACTAGATATGGCCCCTGTGTGTAGGAAGCACAGTTCTTTTGTTCTGAGCAAGCTCACTGTTCGGACCCCATAGAAAAGACATTAGAGTAGAAGAGTGCTCTTTTCTCAAAAGCAGAGTGTGTTTCTTATAAGGCGAGCTAGTGTTTGTTTCCCCGTCTAAAATGGAGTTGAATCCCATGCAATTTCTGGTCCTATGAGCAAGAAGTGTTTTCTGATAAGAAGAGTCACTATTGCGCTCCTATTGCCATACACAGTGCAAGTAGCACTCCCGTCTGTTCCCAGCTAGTACAGTGTATTGGACTGAAGAGGAGCTCCCGTTCTTGTCAGTTTCCTAAGCAGAGTTGAACTAGATATGGCCCGTGTGTGTAGGAAGCACAGTTCTTTTGTTCTGAGCAAGCTCACTCTTCGGACCCCATAGGAAACACAGTAGAGCAGAAGAGTGCTCTTTTCTCAAAAGAAGAGTGTGTTTCTTGTAAGGCAAGCTAGCGTTTGTTTCTCAGTACTAAATGGAGTTGAATCACATCCTGTTTTTGGTACTACGAGCAAGAGTTGTTTTCTGGTAAGGAAAGTCACTATTGCGCTCCCATTGTCAGACACAGGGCAAATAGCACTGGCGTCTGTTCCCAGCATGTACAGTGTATTGGACTGAAGAGGATCTACTCTTCTTGTCAGTTTCCTAAGCAGAAATGCACTAGATATGGCCGTATTTGTAGGAAGCACAGTTCTTTTGTTCTGAGCAAGCTCACTGTTCGGACCACATAGGATACACAGTCGAATAGAAGAGTGCTCTTTTCTCAAAAGCAGATTGTGTTTCTTGTAAGGCGAGCTAGTGTTTGTTCCCCAGTCAGAAATGGAGTTGAATCCCATGCAGTTTCTGGTCCTACGAGGAAGAGGTGTTTTCTGATAATAAGAGTAACTATTGCGCTCCAATTTCCATACACTGTACAAATAGTACTCGCGTCTGTTCCCAGCTAGTACAGTGTATTGGACTGAAGAGGAGGTACCGTTCTTGTCAGTTTCCTATCAGCGTTGAACTAGATATGGCCCGTGTGTGTAGGGAGCACAGTTCTTTTGTTCTGAGCAAGCTCACTGTTCGGACCCCATAGGAAACACAGTAGAGCAGAAGAGTGCTCTTTTTTCAAAAGCAGAGTGTGTTTCTTGTAAGGCGAGCTAGCGTTTGTTTCCCAGTCCTAAATGGAGTTGAATCACATGCAGTTTCTTGTCCTACAAGCAAGAGTTGTTTTCTGGTAAGAAGAGTCACTATTGAGCTCCCATTGTCATACACAGGGCAAATAGCACTGGCGTCTGTTCCCAGCATATACAGTGTATTGGACTGAAGAAGATCTACTGTTCTTGTCAGTTTCCTAAGCAGAATTGTACTAGATATAGCCGTATTTGTAGGAAGCACAGTTCTTTTGTTCTGAGCAAACTCACTGTTCTGGCCCTATAATAAACACAGTAGAGTAGAAGAGTGCTCTTTTCTCAAAAGCAGAGTGTGTTTCTTGTAAGGCGAGCTAGCGTTTGTTTCCCAGTCCTAAATGGAGTTGAATCACATGCAGTTTTTGGTCCTATGAGCAAGAGTTGTTTTCTGATAAGGAAAGTCACTATTGCACTCCCATTTCCATACACAGTGCAAATAGAAATCGCATCTGTTCCCAGGAAGTACTGTGTATTGGACTGAAGCGGAGCTACTGTTCTTGTCAGTTTCCTAAGCAGAGTTGAACTAGATATGGCCCCTGTGTGTAGGGAGCACAGTTCTTTTGTTCTGAGCAAGCTCACTGTTCGGACCATATAGAAACACAGAAGAATAGAAGAGTGCTCTTTTCTCAAAAGCAGAGTGTGTTTCTTCTAAGGCGAGCTACTGATTGTTCCCCAGTCAGAAATGGAGTTGAATCCCATGCTGTTTCTGGTCCCACGAGCAAGAGGTGTTTTCTGATAAGAAGATTCACTATTGCGCTCCTATTGACATACACAGTACAAATAGGACTCGCGTCTGTTCCCAGCTAGTTCAGTGTATTGGACTGAAGAGGAGCTACCGTTCTTGTCAGTTTCCTAAGCAGAGTTGAACTAGATATGGCCCGTGTGTGTAGGAAGCACAGTTCTATTGTTCTGAGCAAGCTCACTGTTAGGACCCCATAGGAAACACAGTAGAGCAGAAGAGTGCTCATTTCTCAAAAGCAGAGTGTGTTTCTTGTAAGGGAAGCTAGTGTTTGTTTTTCAGTCAGAAATGGAGTTGAATCCCATGCAGTTTCTGGTCCTACGAGCAAGAGTTGTTTTCTGGTAAGAAGAGTCACTATTGCGCTCTCATTGTCATTCACAGGGCAAATAACACTGGCGTCTGTTCCCAGCAAGTACAGTGTATTGGACTGAAGAGGATCTACTGTTCTTGTCAGTTTCCTAAGCAGAATTGAACTAGATATGGCCGTATTTGTAGGAAGCACAGTTATTTTGTTCTGAGCAAACTCACTGTTCTGGCCCTATAGGAAACACAGTAGAGTAGAAGAGTGCTCTTTTCTCAAAAGCAGAGTGTGTTTCTTGTAAGGCGAGCTAGCGTTTGTTTCCCAGTCCTAAATGGAATTGAATCACATGCAGTTTTTGGTCCTACGAGCAAGAGTTGTTTTCTGGTAGGAAAGTCACTACTGCGCTCCCTTTGCCATACACAGTGCAAATAGCACTCGCGTTTGTTCCCAGCAAATACAGTGTATTGGACTGAAGAGGAGCTACTGTTCTTGTCAGTTTCCTAAGCAGAGTTGAACTAGATATGGCCCATGTGTGTAGGAAGCACAGTTCTTTTGTTCTGAGCAAGCTCACTGTTCTGGGCTTATAGGAAACACAATAGAGTAGAAGAGTGCTCTTTTCTCAAAAGCAGAGTGTGTTTCTTGTAAGGCGAGCTAGTGTTTGTTTCCCAGTCAGAAATGGAGTTGAATCCCATGCAGTTTCTGGTCCTACGAGCAAGAGGTGTTTTCTGGTAAGGAAAGTCACTATTGCGCTCCCATTTACATACACAGTGCAAATAGCACTCGCGTCTGTTCCCAGCAAGTACAGTGTATTGGACTGAAGAGGATCTACTGTTCTTGTCAGTTTCCTAAGCAGAGTTGAACTAGATATGGCCCGTGTGTGTAGGAAGCACAGTTCTATTGTTCTGAGCAAGCTCACTGTTAGGACCCCTTAGGAAACACAGTAGAGTAGAAGAGTACTCATTTCTCAAAAGCAGAGTGTGTTTCTTGTAATGCAAGCTAGTGTTTGTTTTTCAGTCAGAAATGGAGTTGAATCCCATGCAGTTTCTGGTCCTACGAGCAAGAGTTGTTTTCTGGTAAGAAGAGTCACTATTGCGCTCCCATTGTCATTCACAGGGCAAATAGCACTGGCGTCTGTTCCCAGCAAGTACACTGTATTGGACTGAAGTGGAGCTACTATTCTTGTCAGTTTCCTAAGCAGAGTTGAACTAGATATGGCCCCTGTGTGTAGGAAGCACAGTTCTTTTGTTCTGAGCAAGCTCACTATTCGGACCCAATAGAAAAGACATTATAGTAGAGAGTGCTCTTTTCTCAAAAGCAGAGTGTGTTTCTTATAAGGCGAGCTAGTGTTTGTTTCCCAGTCAGAAATGGAGTTGAATCCCATGCAATTTCTGGTTCTATGAACAAGAAGTGTTTTCTGATAAGAAGAGTCAATATTGTGCTCCCATTGCCATACACAGTGCAAGTAGCACTCGCGTCTGTTCCCAGCTAGTACAGTGTATTGGACTGAAGAGGATCTACTGTTCTTGTCAGTTTCCTAAGCAGAATTGAACTAGATATGGCCGTATTTGTAGGAAGCACAGTTATTTTGTTCTGAGCAAACTCACTGTTCTGGCCCTATAGGAAACACAGTAGAGTAGAAGAGTGCTCTTTTCTCAAAAGCAGAGTGTGTTTCTTGTAAGGCAAGCTAGCGTTTGTTTCCCAGTCCTAAATGGAATTGAATCACATGCAGTTTTTGGTCCTACGAGCAAGAGTTGTTTTCTGGTAGGAAAGTCACTACTGCGCTCCCTTTGCCATACACTTGGCAAATAGCACTCGCGTTTGTTCCCAGCAAATACAGTGTATTGGACTGAAGAGGAGCTACTGTTCTTGTCAGTTTCCTAAGCAGAGTTGAACTAGATATGGCCCATGTGTGTAGGAAGCACAGTTCTTTTGTTCTGAGCAAGCTCACTGTTCTGGCCTTATAGGAAACACAGTAGAGTAGAAGAGTGCTCTTTTCTCAAAAGCAGAGTGTGTTTCTTGTAAGGCGAGCTAGTGTTTGTTTCCCAGTCAGAAATGGAGTTGAATCCCATGCAGTTTCTGGTCCTACGAGCAAGAGGTGTTTTCTGGTAAGGAAAGTCACTATTGCGCTCCCATTTACATACACAGTGCAAATAGCACTCGCGTCTGTTCCCAGCAAGTACAGTGTATTGGACTGAAGAGGATCTACTGTTCTTGTCAGTTTCCTAAGCAGAGTTGAACTAGATATGGCCCGTGTGTGTAGGAAGCACAGTTCTATTGTTCTGAGCAAGCTCACTGTTAGGACCCCATAGGAAACACAGTAGAGAAGAAGAGTACTCATTTCTCAAAAGCAGAGTGTGTTTCTTGTAAGGCAAGCTAGTGTTTGTTTTTAGTCAGAAATGGAGTTGAATCCCATGCAGTTTCTGGTCCTACGAGCAAGAGTTGTTTTCTGGTAAGAAGAGTCACTATTGCGCTCCCATTGTCATACACAGGGCAAATAGCACTGGCGTCTGTTCCCAGCAAGTACACTGTATTGGACTGAAGTGGAGCTACTATTCTTGTCAGTTTCCTAAGCAGAGTTGAACTAGATATGGCCCCTGTGTGTAGGAAGCACAGTTCTTTTGTTCTGAGCAAGCTCACTGTTCGGACCCCATAGAAAAGACATTATAGTAGAGAGTGCTCTTTTCTCAAAAGCAGAGTGTGTTTCTTATAAGGCGAGCTAGTGTTTGTTTCCCATTCAGAAATGGAGTTGAATCCCATGCAATTTCTGGTCCTATGAGCAAGAAGTGTTTTCTGATAAGAAGAGTCACTATTGTGCTCCTATTGCCATACACAGTGCAAGTAGCACTCGCGTCTGTTCCCAGCTAGTACAGTGTATTGGACTGAAGAGGAGCTACCGTTCTTGTCAGTTTCCTAAGCAGAGTTGAACTAGATATGGCCCGTGTGTGTAGGAAGCACAGTTCTTTTGTTCTGAGCAAGCTCACTCTTCGGACCCCATAGGAAACACAGAAGAGTGGAAGAGTGCTCTTTTATCAAAAGCAGAGTTTCTTTCTTGTAAGGCGAGCTAGCGTTTGTTTCCCAGTCCTAAATGGAGTTGAATCACATGCAGTTTTTGGTCCTATGAGCAAGAGTTGTTTTCTCGTTAAAAAAAAAGTCACTATTGTGCTCTCATTTCCATACACAATGCAAATAGCACTCGCGTCTGTTCCCAGCAACTACAGTGTATTGGACTGAAGAGGAGCTACTGTTCTTGTCAGTTTCCTAAGCAGAGTTGAACTAGATATGGCCCATGTGTGTAGTAAGCACAGTTCTTTTGTTCTGAGCAAGCTCACTGTTCGGACCCCATAGGAAAAACAGTAGAGTAGAAGAGTGCTCTTTTTTCAAAAGCAGAGTGTGTTTCTTGTAAGGCGAGCTAGCGTTTGTTTCCCAGTCCTCAATGGAGTTGAATCACATGCAGTTTCTTGTCCTACGAGCAAGAGTTGTTTTCTGGTAAGAAGAGTCACTATTGTGCTCCCATTGTCATACACAGGGCAAATAGCACTGGCATCTGTTCCCAGCATGTACAGTGTATTGGACTGAAGAGGATCTACTGTTCTTGTCAGTTTCCTAAGCAGAATTGAACTAGATATGGCCGTATTTGTAGGAAGCACAGTTATTTTGTTCTGAGCAAACTCACTGTTCTGTCCCTATAGGAAACACAGTAGAGTAGAAGAGTGCTCTTTTCTCAAAAGCAGAGTGTGTTTCTTGTAAGGCGAGCTAGCGTTTGTTTCCCAGTCCTAAATGGAATTGAATCACATGCAGTTTTTGGTCCTACGAGCAAGAGTTGTTTTCTGGTAGGAAAGTCACTACTGCGCTCCCTTTGCCATACACAGTGCAAATAGCACTCGCGTTTGTTCCCAGCAAATACAGTGTATTGGACTGAAGAGGATCTACTGTTCTTGTCAGTTACCTAAGCAGAGTTGAACTAGATATGGCCCATGTGTGTAGGAAGCACAGTTCTTTTGTTCTGAGCAAGCTCACTGTTAGGACCCCATAGGAAACACAGTAGAGCAGAAGAGTACTCATTTCTCAAAAGCAGTGTGTGTTTCTTTTAAGGCAAGCTAGTGTTTGTTTTTCAGTCAGAAATGGAGTTGAATCCCATGCAGTTTCTGGTCCTACGAGCAAGAGTTCTTTTCTGGTAAGAAGAGTCACTATTGCGCTCCCATTGTCATACACAGGGCAAATAGCACTGGCGTCTGTTCCCAGCAAGTACAGTGTATTGGACTGAAGTGGAGCTACTGTTCTTGTCAGATTTCTTAGCAGAGTTGAACTAGATATGGCCCCTGTGTGTAGGAAGCACAGTTCTTTTGTTCTGAGCAAGCTCACTGTTCGGACCCCATAGGAATCACAGTAGAGTAGAAGAGTGCTCTTTTCTCAAAAGCAGAGTGTGTTTCTTATAAGGCGAGCTAGTGTTTGTTTCCCAGTCAGAAATGGAGTTGAATCCCATGCAGATTCTTGTCCTACAAGCAAGAGTTGTTTTCTGGTAAGAAGAGTCACTATTGCGCTCCCATTGTCATACACAGGGCAAATAACTCTAGCGTCTGTTCCCAGCATGTACAGTGTATTGGACTGAACAGGAGCTACTGTTCATGTCAGTTTCCTAAGCAGAATTGAACTAGATATGGCAGTATTTGTATGAAGCACAGTTCTTTTGTTCTGAGCAAGCTCACTGTTCTGGCCTTATAGGAAACACAGTAGAGTAGAAGAGTGCTCTTTTCTCAAAAGCAGAGTGTGTTTCTTGTATGGCGAGCTAGTGTTTGTTTCCCAGTCAGAAATGGAGTTGAATCCCATGCAGTTTCTGTTCCTACGAGCAAGAGGTGTTTTCTGGTAAGGAAAGTCACTATTGCGCTCCCATTTACATATACAGTGCAAATAGCACTCGCGTCTGTTCCCAGCAAGTACAGTGTATTGGACTGAATAGGAGCTACTGTTCTTGTCAGTTTCCTAAGCAGAGTTGAACTACATATGGTCCGTGTGTGTAGGAAGCACAGTTCTTTTGTTCTGAGCAAGCTCACTGTTCGGACCCCAAAGGAAACATAGTAGAGTAGAAGAGTGCCCTTTTCTCAAAAGCAGAGTGTGTTTCTTGTAACGCGAGATAGTGTTTGTTTTCCAGTCAAAAATGGAGTTGAATCCCATGCAGTTTCTGGTCCTACGAACAAGAGTTGTTTTCTGGTAAGAAGAGTCACTATTGCGCTCCCATTGTCATACACAGGGCAAATAGCACTGGCGTCTGTTCCCAGCAAGTACAGTGTATTGGACTGAATAGGAGCTACTGTTCTTGTCAGTTTCTTAGCAGAGTTGAACTAGATATGGCCCGTGTGTGTAAGAAGCACAGTTCTTTTGTTCTGAGCAAGCTCACTGTTCGGACCCCATAGGATACACAGTCGAGTAGAAGAGTGCTCTTTTCTCAAAAGCAGAGTGTGTTTCTTGTAAGGCGAGCTAGCGTTTGTTTCCCAGTCCTAAATGGAGCTGAATCACATGCAGTTTCTGGTCCTATGAGCAAGAGTTGTTTTCTGGTAAGGAAAGTCACTATTGCGCTCCCATTGCCATACACAGTGCAAATAGCACTCGCGTCTGTTCCCAGCAAGTACAGTGTATTGGACTGAAGAGGAGCTACTGTTCTTGTCAGTTTCTTAGCAGAGTTGAACTATATATGGCCCGTGTGTGTAGGAAGCACAGTTCTTTTGTTCTGAGCAAGCTCACTGTTCGGACCCCATAGGATACACAGTCGAGTAGAAGAGTGCTCTTTTCTCAAAAGCAGTGTGTGTTTCTTGTTACGCGAGCTAGCGTTTGTTTCCCAGTCCTAAATGGAGTTGAATCACATGCAGTTTCTTGTCCTACGAGCAAGAATTGTTTTCTGGTAATAAGAGTCACTATTGCGCTCCCATTGTCATACACAGGGCAAATAGCACTGGCGTCTGTTCCCAGCATGTACAGTGTATTGGACTGAAGAGGATCTACTGTTCTTGTCAGTTTCCTAAGCAGAATTGAACTAGATATGGCCGTATTTGTAGGAAGCACAGTTATTTTGTTCTGAGCAAACTCACTGTTCTGTCCCTATAGGAAACACAGTAGAGTAGATGAGTGCTCTTTTCTCAAAAGCAGAGTGTGTTTCTTGTAAGGCGAGCTAGCGTTTGTTTCCCAGTCCTAAATGGAATTGAATCACATGCAGTTTTTGGTCCTACGAGCAAGAGTTGTTTTCTGGTAGGAAAGTCACTACTGCGCTCCCTTTGCCATACACAGTGCAAATAGCACTCGCGTTTGTTCCCAGCAAATACAGTGTATTGGACTGAAGAGGAGCTACTGTTCTTGTCAGTTTCCTAAGCAGAGTTGAACTAGATATGGCCCATGTGTGTAGGAAGCACAGTTCTTTTGTTCTGAGCAAGCTCACTGTTCTGGCCTTATAGGAAACACAGTAGAGTAGAAGAGTGCTCTTTTCTCAAAAGCAGAGTGTGTTTCTTGTAAGGCGAGCTAGTGTTTGTTTCCCAGTCAGAAATGGAGTTGAATCCCATGCAGTTTCTGGTCCTACGAACAAGAGGTGTTTTCTGGTAAGGAAAGTCACTATTGCGCTCCCATTTACATACACAGTGCAAATAGCACTCGCGTCTGTTCCCAGCAAGTACAGTGTATTGGACTGAAGAGGATCTACTGTTCTTGTCAGTTTCCTAAGCAGAGTTGAACTAGATATGGCCCGTGTGTGTAGGAAGCACAGTTCTATTGTTCTGAGCAAGCTCACGGTTAGGACCCCATAGGAAACACAGTAGAGCAGAAGAGTACTCATTTCTCAAAAGCAGTGTGTGTTTCTTTTAAGGCAAGCTAGTGTTTGTTTTTCAGTCAGAAATGGAGTTGAATCCCATGCAGTTTCTGGTCCTACGAGCAAGAGTTCTTTTCTGGTAAGAAGAGTCACTATTGCGCTCCCATTGTCATACACAGGGCAAATAGCACTGGCGTCTGTTCCCAGCAAGTACAGTGTATTGGACTGAAGTGGAGCTACTGTTCTTTTCAGATTTCTTTGCAGAGTTGAACTAGATATGGCCCCTGTGTGTAGGAAGCACAGTTCTTTTGTTCTGAGCAAGCTCACTGTTCGGACCCCATAGGAAACACAGTAGAGTAGAAGAGTGCTCTTTTCTCAAAAGCAGAGTGTGTTTCTTATAAGGCGAGCTAGTGTTTGTTTCCCAGTCAGAAATGGAGTTGAATCCCATGCAGTTTCTTGTCCTACAAGCAAGAGTTGTTTTCTGGTAAGAAGAGTCACTATTGCGCTCCCATTGTCATACACAGGGCAAATAGCACTGGCGTCTGTTCCCAGAATGTACAGTGTATTGCACTGAACAGGAGCTACTGTTCTTTTCAGTTTCCTAAGCAGAATTGAACCTGATATGGCAGTATTTGTATGAAGCACAGTTCTTTTGTTCTGAGCAATCTCACTTTTCTGGCCCTATAGGAAACACAGTAGAGTAGAAGAGTGCTCTTTTTTCAAAAGCAGAGTGTGTTTCTTGTAAGCTTGCTAGCATTGTTTCCCAGTCCTAAACGGAGTTGAATCACATGCAGTTTTTGGTCCTACGATCAAGAGTTGTTTTCTGGTAAGGAAAGTCACTACTGCACTCCTTTTGCCATACTCAGTGCAAATAGCACTCGCGTCTGTTCCCAGCAAGTACAGTGTATTGGACTGAAGCAGAGCTACTGTTCTTGTCAGTTTCCTAAGCAGAGTTGAACTAGATATGGCCCATGTGTGTAGGAAGCACAGTTCTTTTGTTCTGAGCAAGCTCACTGTTCGGACCCCATAGGAAACACATTAGAGTAGAAGAGTGCTCTTTTCTCAAAAGGAGAGTGTGTTTCTTGTAACGCGAGATAGTGTTTGTTTTCCAGTCAAAAATGGAGTTGAATCCCATGCAGATTCTGATCCTACGAACAAGAGTTGTTTTCTGGTAAGAAGAGTCACTATTGCGCTCCCATTGTCATACACAGGGCAAATAGCACTGGCGTCTGTTCCAGCAAGTACAGTGTATTGGACTGAAGTGGAGCTACTGTTCTTGTCAGTTTCCTAAGCAGAGTTGAACTAGATATGGCCCCTGTGTGTAGGAAGCACAGTTCTTTTGTTCTGAGCAAGCTCACTGTTCGGACCCCATAGAAAAGACATTAGAGTAGAAGAGTGCTCTTTTCTCAAAAGCAGAGTGTGTTTCTTATAAGGCGAGCTAGTGTTTGTTTCCCAGTCAGAACTGGAGTTGAATCCCATGCAATTTCTGGTCCTATGAGCAAGAAGTGTTTTCTGATAAGAAGAGTCACTAATGCGCTCCTATTGCCATACACAGTGCAAGTAGCACTCGCGTCTGTTCCCAGCTAGTACAGTGTATTGGACTGAAGAGGAGCTACCTTTCTTGTCAGTTTCCTAAGCAGAGTTGAACTAGATATGGCCCGTGTGTGTAGGAAGCACAGTTCTTTTGTTCTGAGCACCTCACTCTTCGGACCCCATAGGAAACACAGTAGAGTAGAAGAGTGCTCTTTTATCAAAAGCAGAGTTTCTTTCTTGTAAGGCGAGCTAGCGTTTGTTTCCCAGTAGAAATGGAGTTGAATCACATGCAGTTTTTGGTCCTATGAGCAAGAGTTGTTTTCTGGTTAAAAAAAAAGTCACTATTGCGCTCTCATTTCCATACACAATGCAAGTAGCACTCGCGTCTGTTCCCAGCTAGTACAGTGTATTGGACTGAAGAGGAGCTACCTTTCTTGTCAGTTTCCTAAGCAGAGTTGAACTAGATATGGCCCGTGTGTGTAGGAAGCACAGTTCTTTTGTTCTGAGCACCTCACTCTTCGGACCCCATAGGAAACACAGTAGAGTAGAAGAGTGCTCTTTTATCAAAAGCAGAGTTTCTTTCTTGTAAGGCGAGCTAGCGTTTGTTTCCCAGTAGAAATGGAGTTGAATCACATGCAGTTTTTGGTCCTATGAGCAAGAGTTGTTTTCTGGTTAAAAAAAAAGTCACTATTGCGCTCTCATTTCCATACACAATGCAAATAGCACTCGTGTCCTTTCCCAGCAACTACAGTGTATTGGACTGAAGAGGAGCTACTGTTCTTGTCAGTTTCCTAAGCAGAGTTGAACTAGATATGGCCCATGTGTGTAGTAAGCACAGTTCTTTTGTTCTGAGCAAGCTCACTGTTCGGACCCCATAGGAAACACAGTAGAGTAGAAGAGTGCTCTTTTCTCAAAAGCAGAGTGTGTTTCTTGTAAGGCGAGCTAGCGTTTGTTTCCCAGTCCTAAATGGAGTTGAATCACATGCAGTTTCTTGTCCTACGAGCAAGAGTTGTTTTCTGGTAATAAAAGTCACTATTGCGCTCCCATTGTCATACACAGGGCAAATAGCACTGGCGTCTGTTCCCAGAATGTACAGTGTATTGCACTGAACAGGAGCTACTGTTCTTTTCAGTTTCCTAAGCAGAATTGAACTAGATATGGCAGTATTTGTATGAAGCACAGTTCTTTTTTTCTGAGCAATCTCACTTTTCTGGCCCTATAGGAAACACAGTAGAGTAGAAGAGTGCTCTTTTCTCAAAAGCAGAGTGTGTTTCTTGTAAGGCGAGCTAGCATTTGTTTCCCAGTCCTAAACGGAGTTGAATCACATGCAGTTTTTGGTCCTACGAGCAAGAGTTGTTTTCTGGTAAGGAAAGTCACTACTGCACTCCCTTTGCCATACTCAGTGCAAATAGCACTCGCGTCTGTTCCCAGCAAGTACAGTGTATTGGACTGAAGCAGAGCTACTGTTCTTGTCAGTTTCCTAAGCAGAGTTGAACTAGATATGGCCCATGTGTGTAGGAAGCACAGTTCTTTTGTTCTGAGCAAGCTCACTGTTCGGACACCATAGGAAACACATTAGAGTAGAAGAGTGCTCTTTTCTCAAAAGCAGAGTGTGTTTCTTGTATGGCGAGCTAGTGTTTGTTTCCCAGTCAGAAATGGAGTTGAATCCCATGCAGTTTCTGGTCCTACGAGCAAGAGGTGTTTTCTGGTAAGGAAAGTCACTATTGCGCTCCCATTTACATACACAGTGCAAATAGCACTCGCGCCTGTTCCCAGCAAGTACAGTGTATTGGACTGAATAGGAGCTACTGTTCTTGTCAGTTTCCTAAGCAGAGTTGAACTACATATGGTCCGTGTGTGTAGGAAGCACAGTTCTTTTGTTCTGAGCAAGCTCACTGTTCGGACCCCAAAGGAAACATAGTAGAGTAGAAGAGTGCCCTTTTCTCAAAAGCAGAGTGTGTTTCTTGTAACGCGAGATAGTGTTTGTTTTCCAGTCAAAAATGGAGTTGAATCCCATGCAGTTTCTGGTCCTACGAACAAGAGTTGTTTTCTGGTAAGAAGAGTCACTATTGCGCTCCCATTGTCATACACAGGGCAAATAGCACTGGCGTCTGTTCCCAGCAAGTACAGTGTATTGGACTGAATAGGAGCTACTGTTCTTGTCAGTTTCTTAGCAGAGTTGAACTAGATATGGCCCGTGTGTGTAAGAAGCACAGTTCTTTTGTTCTGAGCAAGCTCACTGTTCGGACCCCATAGGATACACAGTCGAGTAGAAGAGTGCTCTTTTCTCAAAAGCAGAGTGTGTTTCTTGTAAGGCGAGCTAGCGTTTGTTTCCAGTCCTAAATGGAGCTGAATCACATGCAGTTTCTGGTCCTATGAGCAAGAGTTGTTTTCTGGTAAGGAAAGTCACTATTGCGCTCCCATTGCCATACACAGTGCAAATAGCACTCGCGTCTGTTCCCAGCAAGTACAGTGTATTGGACTGAAGAGGAGCTACTGTTCTTGTCAGTTTCTTAGCAGAGTTGAACTATATATGGCCCGTGTGTGTAGGAAGCACAGTTCTTTTGTTCTGAGCAAGCTCACTGTTCGGACCCCATAGGATACACAGTCGAGTAGAAGAGTGCTCTTTTCTCAAAAGCAGTGTGTGTTTCTTGTTACGCGAGCTAGCGTTTGTTTCCCAGTCCTAAATGGAGTTGAATCACATGCAGTTTCTTGTCCTACGAGCAAGAATTGTTTTCTGGTAATAAGAGTCACTATTGCGCTCCCATTGTCATACACAGGGCAAATAGCACTGGCGTCTGTTCCCAGAATGTACAGTGTATTGCACTGAACAGGAGCTACTGTTCTTTTCAGTTTCCTAAGCAGAATTGAACCTGATATGGCAGTATTTGTATGAAGCACAGTTCTTTTGTTCTGAGCAATCTCACTTTTCTGGCCCTATAGGAAACACAGTAGAGTAGAAGAGTGCTCTTTTTTCAAAAGCAGAGTGTGTTTCTTGTAAGCTTGCTAGCATTGTTTCCCAGTCCTAAACGGAGTTGAATCACATGCAGTTTTTGGTCCTACGATCAAGAGTTGTTTTCTGGTAAGGAAAGTCACTACTGCACTCCTTTTGCCATACTCAGTGCAAATAGCACTCGCGTCTGTTCCCAGCAAGTACAGTGTATTGGACTGAAGCAGAGCTACTGTTCTTGTCAGTTTCCTAAGCAGAGTTGAACTAGATATGGCCCATGTGTGTAGGAAGCACAGTTCTTTTGTTCTGAGCAAGCTCACTGTTCGGACCCCATAGGAAACACATTAGAGTAGAAGAGTGCTCTTTTCTCAAAAGGAGAGTGTGTTTCTTGTAACGCGAGATAGTGTTTGTTTTCCAGTCAAAAATGGAGTTGAATCCCATGCAGATTCTGATCCTACGAACAAGAGTTGTTTTCTGGTAAGAAGAGTCACTATTGTGCTCCCATTGTCATACACAGGGCAAATAGCACTGGCGTCTGTTCCCAGCAAGTACAGTGTATTGGACTGAAGTGGAGCTACTGTTCTTGTCAGTTTCCTAAGCAGAGTTGAACTAGATATGGCCCCTGTGTGTAGGAAGCACAGTTCTTTTGTTCTGAGCAAGCTCACTGTTCGGACCCCATAGAAAAGACATTAGAGTAGAAGAGTGCTCTTTTCTCAAAAGCAGAGTGTGTTTCTTATAAGGCGAGCTAGTGTTTGTTTCCCAGTCAGAAATGGAGTTGAATCCCATGCAATTTCTGGTCCTATGAGCAAGAAGTGTTTTCTGATAAGAAGAGTCACTAATGCGCTCCTATTGCCATACACAGTGCAAGTAGCACTCGCGTCTGTTCCCAGCTAGTACAGTGTATTGGACTGAAGAGGAGCTACCTTTCTTGTCAGTTTCCTAAGCAGAGTTGAACTAGATATGGCCCGTGTGTGTAGGAAGCACAGTTCTTTTGTTCTGAGCACCTCACTCTTCGGACCCCATAGGAAACACAGTAGAGTAGAAGAGTGCTCTTTTATCAAAAGCAGAGTTTCTTTCTTGTAAGGCGAGCTAGCGTTTGTTTCCCAGTAGAAATGGAGTTGAATCACATGCAGTTTTTGGTCCTATGAGCAAGAGTTGTTTTCTGGTTAAAAAAAAAGTCACTATTGCGCTCTCATTTCCATACACAATGCAAATAGCACTCGTGTCCTTTCCCAGCAACTACAGTGTATTGGACTGAAGAGGAGCTACTGTTCTTGTCAGTTTCCTAAGCAGAGTTGAACTAGATATGGCCCATGTGTGTAGTAAGCACAGTTCTTTTGTTCTGAGCAAGCTCACTGTTCGGACCCCATAGGAAACACAGTAGAGTAGAAGAGTGCTCTTTTCTCAAAAGCAGAGTGTGTTTCTTGTAAGGCGAGCTAGCGTTTGTTTCCCAGTCCTAAATGGAGTTGAATCACATGCAGTTTCTTGTCCTACGAGCAAGAGTTGTTTTCTGGTAATAAAAGTCACTATTGCGCTCCCATTGTCATACACAGGGCAAATAGCACTGGCGTCTGTTCCCAGAATGTACAGTGTATTGCACTGAACAGGAGCTACTGTTCTTTTCAGTTTCCTAAGCAGAATTGAACTAGATATGGCAGTATTTGTATGAAGCACAGTTCTTTTTTTCTGAGCAATCTCACTTTTCTGGCCCTATAGGAAACACAGTAGAGTAGAAGAGTGCTCTTTTCTCAAAAGCAGAGTGTGTTTCTTGTAAGGCGAGCTAGCATTTGTTTCCCAGTCCTAAACGGAGTTGAATCACATGCAGTTTTTGGTCCTACGAGCAAGAGTTGTTTTCTGGTAAGGAAAGTCACTACTGCACTCCCTTTGCCATACTCAGTGCAAATAGCACTCGCGTCTGTTCCCAGCAAGTACAGTGTATTGGACTGAAGCAGAGCTACTGTTCTTGTCAGTTTCCTAAGCAGAGTTGAACTAGATATGGCCCATGTGTGTAGGAAGCACAGTTCTTTTGTTCTGAGCAAGCTCATTGTTCGGACACCATAGGAAACACATTACAGTAGAAGAGTGCTCTTTTCTCAAAAGGAGAGTGTGTTTCTTGTAACGCGAGATAGTGTTTGTTTTCCAGTCAAAAATGGAGTTGAATCCCATGCAGTTTCTGGTCCTACGAACAAGAGTTGTTTTCTGGTAAGAAGAGTCACTATTGCGCTCCCATTTTCATACACAGGGCAAATAGCACTGGCGTCTGTTCCCAGCAAGTACAGTGTATTGGACTGAAGTGGAGCTACTGTTCTTGTCAGTTTCCTAAGCAGAGTTGAACTAGATATGGCCCCTGTGTGTAGGAAGCACAGTTCTTTTGTTCTGAGCAAGCTCACTGTTCGGACCCCATAGAAAAGACATTAGAGTAGAAGAGTGCTCTTTTCTCAAAAGCAGAGTGTGTTTCTTATAAGGCGAGCTACTGTTTGTTTCCCAGTCAGAAATGGAGTTGAATCCCATGCAATTTCTGGTCCTATGAGCAAGAAGTGTTTTCTGATAAGAAGAGTCACTATTGTGCTCCTATTGCCATACACAGTGCAAGTAGCACTCGCGTCTGTTCCCAGCTACTACAGTGTATTGGACTGAAGAGGAGCTACCGTTCTTGTCAGTTTCCTAAGCAGAGTTGAACTATATATGGCCCGTGTGTGTAGGAAGCACAGTTCTTTTGTTCTGAGCAAGCTCACTCTTCAGACCCCATAGGAAACACAGTAGAGTAGAAGAGTGTTCTTTTATCAAAAGCAGAGTTTCTTTCTTGTAAGGCGAGCTAGCGTTTGTTTCCCAGTCCTAAATGGAGTTGAATCACATGCAGTTTTTGGTCCTATGAGCAAGAGTTGTTTTCTGGTTAAAAAAAAAGTCAGTATTGCGCTCTCATTTCCATATACAATGCAAATAGCACTCGCGTCTGTTCCCAGCAACTACAGTGTATTGGACTGAAGAGGAGCTACTGTTCTTGTCAGTTTCCTAAGCAGAGTTGAACTAGATATGGCCCATATGTGTAGTAAACACAGTTCTTTTGTTCTGAGCAAGCTCACTGTTCGGACCCCATAGGAAAAACAGTAGAGTAGAAGAGTGCTCTTTTCTCAAAAGCAGAGTGTGTTTCTTGTAAGGCGAGCTAGCGTTTGTTTCCCAGTCCTAAATGGAGTTGAATCACATGCAGTTTCTTGTCCTACGAGCAAGAGTTGTTTTCTGGTAATAAAAGTCACTATTGCGCTCCCATTGTCATACACAGGGCAAATAGCACTGGCGTCTGTTCCCAGAATGTACAGTGTATTGCACTGAACAGGAGCTACTGTTCTTTTCAGTTTCCTAAGCAGAATTGAACTAGATATGGCAGTATTTGTATGAAGCACAGTTCTTTTTTTCTGAGCAATCTCACTTTTCTGGCCCTATAGGAAACACAGTAGAGTAGAAGAGTGCTCTTTTCTCAAAAGCAGAGTGTGTTTCTTGTAAGGCGAGCTAGCATTTGTTTCCCAGTCCTAAACGGAGTTGAATCACATGCAGTTTTTGGTCCTACGAGCAAGAGTTGTTTTCTGGTAAGGAAAATCACTACTGCACTCCCTTTGCCATACTCAGTGCAAATAGCACTCGCGTCTGTTCCCAGCAAGTACAGTGTATTGGACTGAAGCGGAGCTACTGTTCTTGTCAGTTTCCTAAGCAGAGTTGAACTAGATATGGCCCATGTGTGTAGGAAGCACAGTTCTTTTGTTCTCAGCAAGCTCACTGTTTGGACCCCATAGGAAACACATTAGAGTAGAAGAGTGCTCTTTTCTCAAAAGGAGAGTGTGTTTCTTGTAACGCGAGATAGTGTTTGTTTTCCAGTCAAAAATGGAGTTGAATCCCATGCAGTTTCTGGTCCTACGAACAAGAGTTGTTTTCTGGTAAGAAGAGTCACTATTGCGCTCCCATTGTCATACACAGGGCAAATAGCACTGGCGTCTGTTCCCAGCAAGTACAGTGTATTGGACTGAAGTGGAGCTACTGTTCTTGTCAGTTTCCTAAGCAGAGTTGAACTAGATATGGCCCCTGTGTGTAGGAAGCACAGTTCTTTTGTTCTGAGCAAGCTCACTGTTCGGACCCCATAGAAAAGACATTAGAGTAGAAGAGTGCTCTTTTCTCAAAAGCAGAGTGTGTTTCTTATAAGGCGAGCTAGTGTTTGTTTCCCCGTCTAAAATGGAGTTGAATCCCATGCAATTTCTGGTCCTATGAGCAAGAAGTGTTTTCTGATAAGAAGAGTCACTATTGCGCTCCTATTGCCATACACAGTGCAAGTAGCACTCGCGTCTGTTCCCAGCTAGTACAGTGTATTGGACTGAAGAGGAGCTCCCGTTCTTGTCAGTTTCCTAAGCAGAGTTGAACTAGATATGGCCCGTGTGTGTAGGAAGCACAGTTCTTTTGTTCTGAGCAAGCTCAATCTTCGGACCCCATAGGAAACACAGTAGAGTAGAAGAGTGCTCTTTTCTCAAAAGCAGAGTGTGTTTCTTATAAGGCGAGCTAGTGTTTGTTTCCCAGTCAGAAATGGAGTTGAATCCCATGCAGTTTCTTGTCCTACGAGCAAGAGTTGTTTTCTGGTAAGAAGAGTCACTATTGCGCTCCCATTGTCATACACAGGGCAAATAACTCTAGCGTCTGTTCCCAGCATGTACAGTGTATTGAACTGAACAGGAGCTACTGTTCATGTCAGTTTCCTAAGCAGAATTGAACTAGATATGGCAGTATTTGTATGAAGCACAGTTCTTTTGATCTGAGCAAGCTCACTGTTCTGGCCTTATAGGAAACACAGTAGAGTAGAAGAGTGCTCTTTTCTCAAAAGCAGAGTGTGTTTCTTGTATGGCGAGCTAGTGTTTGTTTCCCAGTCAGAAATGGAGTTGAATCCCATGCAGTTTCTGGTCCTACGAGCAAGAGGTGTTTTCTGGTAAGGAAAGTCACTATTGCGCTCCCATTTACATACACAGTGCAAATAGCACTCGCGTCTGTTCCCAGCAAGTACAGTGTATTGGACTGAATAGGAGCTACTGTTCTTGTCAGTTTCCTAAGCAGAGTTGAACTACATATGGTCCGTGTGTGTAGGAAGCACAGTTCTTTTGTTCTGAGCAAGCTCACTGTTCGGACCCCAAAGGAAACATAGTAGAGTAGAAGAGTGCTCTTTTCTCAAAAGCAGAGTGTGTTTCTTGTAACGCGAGATAGTGTTTGTTTTCCAGTCAAAAATGGAGTTGAATCCCATGCAGTTTCTGGTCCTACGAACAAGAGTTGTTTTCTGGTAAGAAGAGTCACTATTGCGCTCCCATTGTCATACACAGGGCAAATAGCACTGGCGTCTGTTCCCAGCAAGTACAGTGTATTGGACTGAAGTGGAGCTACTGTTCTTGTCAGTTTCCTAAGCAGAGTTGAACTAGATATGGCCCCTGTGTGTAGGAAGCACAGTTCTTTTGTTCTGAGCAAGCTCACTGTTCGGACCCCATAGAAAAGACATTAGAGTAGAAGAGTGCTCTTTTCTCAAAAGCAGAGTGTGTTTCTTATAAGGCGAGCTAGCGTTTGTTTCCCCGTCTAAAATGGAGTTGAATCCCATGCAATTTCTGGTCCTATGAGCAAGAAGTGTTTTCTGATAAGAAGAGTCACTATTGCGCTCCTATTGCCATACACAGTGCAAGTGGCACTCGCGTCTGTTCCCAGCTAGTACAGTGTATTGGACTGAAGAGGAGCTACCGTTCTTGTCAGTTTTCTAAGCAGAGTTGAACTAGATATGGCCCGTGTGTGTAGGAAGCACAGTTCTTTTGTTCTGAGCAAGCTCACTCTTCGGACCCCATAGGAAACACAGTAGAGTAGAAGAGTGCTCTTTTATCAAAAGCAGAGTTTCTTTCTTGTAAGGCGAGCTAGCATTTGTTTCCCAGTCCTAAATGGAGTTGAATCACATGCAGTTTTTGGTCCTATGAGCAAGAGTTGTTTTCTGGTTAAAAAAAAAGTCACTATTGTGCTCTCATTTCCATACACAATGCAAATAGCACTCCCGTCTGTTCCCAGCAACTACAGTGTATTGGACTGAAGAGGAGCTACTGTTCTTGTCAGTTTCCTAAGCAGAGTTGAACTAGATATGGCCCATGTGTGTAGTAAGCACAGTTCTTTTGTTCTGAGCAAGCTCACTCTTCGGACCCCATAGGAAACACAGTAGAGTAGAAGAGTGCTCTTTTCTCAAAAGCAGAGTATCTTTCTTGTAAGGCGAGCTAGCGTTTGTTTCCCAGTCCTAAATGGAGTTGAATCACATGCAGTTTCTTGTCCTACGAGCAAGAGTTGTTTTCTGGTAAGAAGAGTCACTATTGTGCTCCCATTGTCATACACAGGGCAAATAGCACTGGCGTCTGTTCCCAGAATGTACAGTGTATTGCACTGAACAGGAGCTACTGTTCTTTTCAGTTTCCTAAGCAGAATTGAACTAGATATGGCAGTATTTGTATGAAGCACAGTTCTTTTGTTCTGAGCAATCTCACTTTTCTGGCCCTATAGGAAACACAGTAGAGTAGAAGAGTGCTCTTTTCTCAAAAGCAGAGTGTGTTTCTTGTAAGGCGAGCTAGCATTTGTTTCCCAGTCCTAAACGGAGTTGAATCACATGCAGTTTTTGGTCCTACGAGCAAGAGTTGTTTTCTGGTAAGGAAAGTCACTACTGCGCTCCCTTTGCCATACTCAGTGCAAATAGCACTCGCGTCTGTTCCCAGCAAGTACAGTGTATTGGACTGAAGTGGAGCTACTGTTCTTGTCAGTTTCCTAAGCAGAGTTGAACTACATATGGCCCATGTGTGTACGAAGCACAGTTCTTTTGTTCTGAGCAAGCTCACTGTTCGGACCCCATAGGAAACACATTAGAGTAGAAGAGTGCTCTTTTCTCAAAAGGAGAGTGTGTTTCTTGTAACGCGAGATAGTGTTTGTTTTCCAGTCAAAAATGGAGTTGAATCCCATGCATTTTCTGGTCCTACGAACAAGTTGTTTTCTGGTAAGAAGAGTCACTATTGCGCTCCCATTGTCATACACAGGGCAAATAGCACTGGCGTCTGTTCCCAGCAAGTACAGTGTATTGGACTGAAGTGGAGCTACTGTTCTTGTCAGTTTCCTAAGCAGAGTTGAACTAGATATGGCCCCTGTGTGTAGGGAGCACAGTTCTTTTGTTCTGAGCTAGCTCACTGTTCGGACCATATAGAAACACAGAAGAATAGAAGAGTGCTCTTTTCTCAAAAGCAGAGTGTGTTTCTTGTTAGGCGAGCTGGTGTTTGTTTTCCAGTCAGAAATGGAGTTGAATCCTATGCAGTTTCTGGTCCTACGAGCAAGAGTTGTTTTCTGGTAAGAAGAGTCACTATTGCGCTCCCATTGTCATACACAGGGCAAATAGCACTGGCGTCTGTTCCCAGCAAGTACAGTGTATTGGACTGAAGTGGAGCTACCGTTCTTGTCAGTTTCCTAAGCAGAGTTGAACTAGATATGGCCCCTGTGTGTAGGAAGCACAGTTCTTTTGTTCTGAACAAACTCACTGTTCGGACCCCATAGAAAAGACATTAGAGTAGAAGAGTGCTCTTTTCTCAAAAGCAGAGTGTGTTTCTTATAAGGCGAGCTAGTGTTTGTTTCCCAGTCAGAAATGGAGTTGAATCCCATGCAATTTCTGGTCCTATGAGCAAGAAGTGTTTTCTGATAAGAAGAGTCACTATTGTGCTCCTATTGCCATACACAGTGCAAGTAGCACTGGCGTCTGTTCCCAGCTAGTACAGTGTATTGGACTGAAGAGGAGCTACCGTTCTTGTCAGTTTCCTAAGCAGAGTTGAACTAGATATGGCCCGTGTGTGTAGGAAGCACAGTTCTTTTGTTCTGAGCAAGCTCACTCTTCGGACCCCATAGGAAACACAGTAGAGTAGAAGAGTGCTCTTTTATCAAAAGCAGAGTTTCTTTCTTGTAAGGCGAGCTAGCGTTTGTTTCCCAGTCCTAAATGGAGTTGAATCACATGCAGTTTATGGTCCTATGAGCAAGAGTTGTTTTCTGGTTAAAAAAAAAGTCACTATTGCGCTCTCATTTCCATACACAATGCAAATAGCACTCGCGTCTGTTCCCAGCAACTACAGTGTATTGGACTGAAGAGGAGCTACTGTTCTTGTCAGTTTCCTAAGCAGAGTTGAAGTAGATATGGCCCCTGTGTGTAGGAAGCACAGCTCTTTTGTTCTGAGCAAGCTCACTGTTCGGACCCCATAGGAAACACAGTAGAGTAGAAGAGTGCTCTTTTCTCAAAAGCAGAGTGTGTTTCTTGTAAGGCAAGCTAGCGTTTGTTTCCCATTCCTAAGTGGAGTTGAATCACATGCAGTTTCTTGTCCTACGAGCAAGAGTTGTTTTCTGGTAAGAAGAGTCACTATTGTGCTTCCATTGTCATACACTGGGCAAATAGCACTGGCGTCTGTTCCCAGCATGTACAGTGTATTGGACTGAAGAGGATCTACTGTTCTTGTCAGTTTCCTAAGCAGAATTGAACTAGATATGGCCGTATTTGTAGGAAGCACAGTTATTTTGTACTGAGCAAACTCACTGCTCTGGCCCTATAGGAAACACAGTAGAGTAGAAGAGTGCTCTTTTCTCAAAAGCAGAGTGTGTTTCTTGTAAGGCGAGCTAGCGTTTGTTTCCCAGTCCTAAATGGAATTGAATCACATGCAGTTTTTGGTCCTACGAGCAAGAGTTGTTTTCTGGTAAGAAAGTCACTACTGCGCTTCCTTTGCCATACACAGTGCAAATAGCACTCGCGTTTGTTCCCAGCAAAAACAGTGTATTGGACTGAAGAGGAGCTACTGTTCTTGTTAGTTTCCTAAGCAGAGTTGAACTAGATATGGCCCTTGTGTGTAGGAAGCACAGTTCTTTTGTTCTGAGCAAGCTCACTGTTGGGACCCCATAGGAAACACAGTAGAGTAGAAGAGTGCTCTTTTCTCAAAATCAGAGTGTCTTTCTTGTAAGGCGAGCTAGTGTTTGTTTCCCAGTCAGAAATGGAGTTGAATCCCATGCAGTTTCTGGTCCTATGAGCAAAAGTTGTTTTCTGATAAGAAGAGTCACTATTGTGCTCCTATTGCCATGCACAGTGCAAATAGCACTGGCGTCTGTTCCCAGCAAGTACAGTGTATTGGACTGAATAGGAGCTACTGTTCTTGTCAGTTTCCTAAGCAGAGTTGAACTACATATGGTCCGTGTGTGTAGGAAGCACAGTTCTTTTGTTCTGAGCAAGCTCACTGTTCGGACCCCATAGGAAACACAGTAGAGTAGAAGAGTGCTCTTTTCTCAAAAGCAGAGTGTGTTTCTTGTAAGGCGAGCTAGTGTTTGTTTCCCAGTCAGAAATGGAGTTGAATCCCATGCAGTTTCTGGTCCTACGAGCAAGAGTTGTTTTCTGGTAAGGAAAGTCACTATTGCGCTCCCATTGCCATACACAGTGCAAATAGCCCTCGCATCTGTTCCCAGCAAGTACAGTGTATTGGACTGAAGCAGACCTACTGTTCTTCTCAGTTTACTAAGCAGAGATGAACTAGATATGGCCCGTGTGTGTAGGAAGCACAGTACTTTTGTTCTGAGCAAGCTCACTGTTCAGACCCCCTAGAAAACACAGTAGAGTAGAAGAGTGCTCTTTTCTCAAAAGCAGAGTGTGTTTTTTGTAATGCGAGCTAGCGTTTGTTTCCCAGTCCTAAATGGAGTTGAATCACATCCAGTTTTTTGTCCTATGAACAAGAGTTTTTTTCTGGTAAGGAAAGTCACTATTGTGCTCCCATTTACATACACAGTTCAAATAACACTCGCGCCTGTTCCCAGCAAGTACAGTGTATTGGACTGAAGCGGAGCTACTGTTCTTGTCAGTTTCCTAAGCAGAGTTGAACTACATATGGTCCGTGTGTGTAGGAAGCACAGTTCTTTTGTTCTGAGCAAGATCACTATTCGGACCCCATAGAAAACACAGTAGAGTAGAAGAGTGCTCTTTTCTCAAAAGCAGAGTGTGTTTCATGTAAGGCGAGCTAGTGTTTGTTTCCCAGTCAGAAATGGAGTTGAATCCCATGCAGTTTCTGGTCCTATGAGCAAGAGTTGTTTTCTGATAAGAAGAGTAACTATTGTGCTCCTATTGCCATACCAGTGCAAATAGCACTAGAGTCTGTTCCCAGCAAGTACAGTGTATTTGACTGAATAGGAGCTACTGTTCTAGTCAGTTTCCTAAGCAGAGTTGAACTACATATGGTCCGTGTGTGTAGAAAGCACAGTTCTTTTGTTCTGAGCAAGCTCACTCTTTGGACCCCATAGGAAACACAGTAGAGTAGAAGAGTGCTCTTTTCTCAAAACAGAGTGTGTTTCTTGTAAGGCGAGCTAGCATTTGTTTCCCAGTCCTAAATGGAGCTGAATCACATGCAGTTTCTGGTCCTACGAGCAAGAGTTGTTTTCTGGTAAGGAAAGTCACTATTGCCCTCCCATTTCCATACACAGTGCAAATAGCACTCACGTCTGTTCCCAGCAAGTACAGTGTATTGGACTGAAGAGGAGCTACTGTTCTTGTCAGTTTCCTAAGCAGAGTTGAACTAGATATGGCCCGTGTGTGTAGGAAGCACAGTTCTTTTGTTCTGAGCAAGCTCAATGTTCGGACCCCATAGGAAACACAGTAGAGTAGAAGAGTGCTCTTTTCTCAAAAGCAGAGTGTGTTTCTTGTAAGGCGAGCCAGCGTTTGTTTCCCAGTCCTAAATGGAGTTGAATCACATGCAGTTTTTGTTCCTACGAACAAGAGTTGTTTTCTGGTAATAAAGTAACTGTTGCGCTCCCATTGCCATACACAGTGTAAATAGCACTCGCATCTGTTCCCAGCAAGTACAGTGTATTGGACTGAAGCAGAGCTACTGTTCTTGTCAGTTTCCTAAGCAGAGTTGAACTAGATATGGCCCCTGTGTGTAGGAAGCACAGTTCTTTTGTTCTGAGCAAGATCACTATTCGGACCCCATAGGAAACACAGTAGAGTAGAAGAGTGCTCTTTTCTCAAAATCAGAGTGTCTTTCTTGTAAGGCGAGCTAGTGTTTGTTTCCCAGTCAGAAATGGAGTTGAATCCCATGCAGTTTCTGGTCCTATGAGCAAGAGTTGTTTTCTGATAAGAAGAGTCACTATTGTGCTCCTATTGCCATACACAGTGCAAATAGCACTGGCGTCTGTTCCCAGCAAGTACAGTGTATTGGACTGAATAGGAGCTACTGTTCTTGTCAGTTTCCTAAGCAGAGTTGAACTACATATGGTCCGTGTGTGTAGGAAGCACAGTTCTTTTGTTCTGAGCAAGCTCACTTTTTGGACCCCATAGGAAACACAGTAGAGTAGAAGAGTGCTCTTTTCTCAAAAGCAGAGTGTGTTTCTTGTAAGGCGAGCTAGCATTTGTTTCCCAGTCCTAAATGGAGCTGTATCACATGCAGTTTCTGGTCCTACGAGCAAGAGTTGTTTTCTGGTAAGGAAAGTCACTATTGCGCTCCCATTGCATTACACAGTGCCAATAGCACTCGCATCTGTTCCCAGCAAGTACAGTGTATTGGACTGAAGAGGAGCTACCGTTCTTGTCAGTTTCCTAAGCAGAGATGAACTAGATATGGCCCGTGTGTGTAGGAAGCACAGTACTTTTGTTCTGAGCAAGCTCACTGTTCAGACCCCCTAGAAAACACAGTAGAGTAGAAGAGTGCTCTTTTCTCAAAAGCAGAGTGTGTTTTTTGTAATGCGACATAGCGTTTGTTTCCCAGTCCTAAATGGAGTTGAATCACATCCAGTTTTTTGTCCTATGACCAAGAGTTTTTTTCTGGTAATAAAGTAACTGTTGCGCTCCCATTGCCATACACAGTGTAAATAGCACTCGCATCTGTTCCCAGCAAGTACAGTGTATTGGACTGAAGCGGAGCTACTGTTCTTGTCAGTTTCCTAAGCAGAGTTGAATTAATAATGGCCCCTGTGTGTAGGAAGCACAGTTCTTGTGTTCTGAGCAAGCACACTGTTCGGACCAAATAGGATACACAGTCGAGTAGAAGAGTGCTCTTTTCTCAAAAGCAGAGTGTGTTTCTTGTTAGGCGAGCTAGTGTTTGTTTCCCAGTCAGAAATGGAGTTGAATCCCATGCAGTTTCTGGTCCTATGAGCAAGAGTTGTTTTCTGATAAGAAGAGTCACTATTGTGCTCCTATTGCCATACACAGTGCAAATAGCACTGGCGTCTGTTCCCAGCAAGTACAGTGTATTGGACTGAATAGGAGCTACTGTTCTTGTCAGTTTCCTAAGCAGAGTTGAACTACATATGGTCCGTGTGTGTAGGAAGCACAGTTCTTTTGTTCTGAGCAAGCTCACTGTTCGGACCCCATAGGAAACACAGTAGAGTAGAAGAGTGCTCTTTTCTCAAAAGCAGAGTGTGTTTCTTGTAAGGCGAGCTAGCCTTTGTTTCCCAGTCCTAAATGGAGTTGAATCACATCCAGTTTTTGGTACTACGAGCAAGAGATGTTTTCTGGTAGTAAAGTCACTATTGCGCTCCCATTGCAATACACAGTGCAAATAGCACTCGCATCTGTTCCCAGCAAGTACAGTGTATTGGAGTGAAGCGGAGTTACTGTTCTTGTCAGTTTCCTAAGCAGAGTTGAACTAGATATGGCCCTTGTGTGTAGGAAGCACAGTTCTTTTGTTCTGAGCAAGCTCACTGTTCAGACCAAATAAGATACACAGTCGAGTAGAAGAGTGCTCTTTTCTCAAAAGCAGAGTGTGTTTCTTGTTAGGCGAGCTAGTGTTTGTTTACCATTCCTAAATGGAGTTGAATCACATGCAGTTTCTTGTCCTACGAGCAAGAGTTGTTTTCTGGTAATAAGAGTCACTATTGCGCTCTCATTGTCATACACAGGGCAAATAGCACTGGCGTGTGTTCCCAGCATGTACAGTGTACTGGACTGAACAGGTGCTACTGTTCTTTTCAGTTTCCTAAGCAGAATTGAACCAGATATGGTCCATGTGTGTAGGAAGCACAGTTCTTTTGTTCTGAGCAAGCTCACTGTTCTGGCCCTCTAGAAAACGCAGTAGAGTAGAAGAGTGCTCTTTTCTCAAAAGCAGAGTGTGTTTTTTGTAATGCGAGATAGCATTTGTTTCCCAGTCCTAAATGGAGTTGAATCACATCCAGTTTTTTGTCCTATGACCAAGAGTTTTTTTCTGGTAAGGAAAGTCACTATTGCGCTCCCATTTACATACACAGTGCAAATAACACTCGCGTCTGTTCCCAGCAAGTACAGTGTATTGGACTGAAGCGGAGCTACTGTTCTTGTCAGTTTCCTAAGCAGAGTTGAACTAGATATGGCCCCTGTGTGTAGGAAGCACAGTTCTTTTGTTCTGAGCAAGATCACTATTCGGACCCCATAGGAAACACAGTAGAGTAGAAGAGTGCTCTTTTCTCAAAATCAGAGTGTCTTTCTTGTAAGGCGAGCTAGTGTTTGTTTCCCAGTCAGAAATGGAGTTGAATCCCATGCAGTTTCTGGTCCTATGAGCAAGAGTTGTTTTCTGATAAGAAGAGTCACTATTGTGCTCCTATTGCCATACACAGTGCAAATAGCACTGGCGTCTGTTCCCAGCAAGTACAGTGTATTGGACTGAATAGGAGCTACTGTTCTTGTCAGTTTCCTAAGCAGAGTTGAACTACATATGGTCCGTGTGTGTAGGAAGCACAGTTCTTTTGTTCTGAGCAAGCTCACTGTTCGGACCCCATAGGAAACACAGTAGAGTAGAAGAGTGCTCTTTTCTCAAAAGCAGAGTGTGTTTCTTGTAAGGCGAGCTAGCCTTTGTTTCCCAGTCCTAAATGAAGTTGAATCACATCCAGTTTTTGGTACTACGAGCAAGAGATGTTTTCTGGTAGTAAAGTCACTATTGCGCTCCCATTGCAATACACAGTGCAAATAGCACTCGCATCTGTTCCCAGCAAGTACAGTGTATTGGAGTGAAGCGGAGTTACTGTTCTTGTCAGTTACCTAAGCAGAGTTGAACTAGATATGGCCCTTGTGTGTAGGAAGCACAGTTCTTTTGTTCTGAGCAAGCTCACTGTTCAGACCAAATAAGATACACAGTCGAGTAGAAGAGTGCTCTTTTCTCAAAAGCAGAGTGTGTTTCTTGTTAGGCGAGCTAGTGTTTGTTTACCATTCCTAAATGGAGTTGAATCACATGCAGTTTCTTGTCCTACGAGCAAGAGTTGTTTTCTGGTAATAAGAGTCACTATTGCGCTCTCATTGTCATACACAGGGCAAATAGCACTGGCGTGTGTTCCCAGCATGTACAGTGTACTGGACTGAACAGGTGCTACTGTTCTTTTCAGTTTCCTAAGCAGAATTGAACCAGATATGGTCCATGTGTGTAGGAAGCACAGTTCTTTTGTTCTGAGCAAGCTCACTGTTCTGGCCCTCTAGAAAACACAGTAGAGTAGAAGAGTGCTCTTTTCTCAAAAGCAGAGTGTGTTTTTTGTAATGCGAGATAGCATTTGTTTCCCAGTCCTAAATGGAGTTGAATCACATCCAGTTTTTTGTCCTATGACCAAGAGTTTTTTTCTGGTAAGGAAAGTCACTATTGCGCTCCCATTTACATACACAGTGCAAATAACACTCGCGTCTGTTCCTAGCAAGTACAGTGTATTGGACTGAAGCGGAGCTACTGTTCTTGTCAGTTTCCTAAGCAGAGTTGAACTAGATATGGCCCCTGTGTGTAGGAAGCACAGTTCTTTTGTTCTGAGCAAGATCACTATTCGGACCCCATAGGAAACACAGTAGAGTAGAAGAGTGCTCTTTTCTCAAAATCAGAGTGTCTTTCTTGTAAGGCGAGCTAGTGTTTGTTTCCCAGTCAGAAATGGAGTTGAATCCCATGCAGTTTCTGGTCCTATGAGCAAGAGTTGTTTTCTGATAAGAAGAGTCACTATTGTGCTCCTATTGCCATACACAGTGCAAATAGCACTGGCGTCTGTTCCCAGCAAGTACAGTGTATTGGACTGAATAGGAGCTACTGTTCTTGTCAGTTTCCTAAGCAGAGTTGAACTACATATGGTCCGTGTGTGTAGGAAGCACAGTTCTTTTGTTCTGAGCAAGCTCACTGTTCGGACCCCATAGGAAACACAGTAGAGTAGAAGAGTGCTCTTTTCTCAAAAGCAGAGTGTGTTTCTTGTAAGGCGAGCTAGCCTTTGTTTCCCAGTCCTAAATGGAGTTGAATCACATCCAGTTTTTGGTACTACGAGCAAGAGATGTTTTCTGGTAGTAAAGTCACTATTGCGCTCCCATTGCAATACACAGTGCAAATAGCACTCGCATCTGTTCCCAGCAAGTACAGTGTATTGGAGTGAAGCGGAGTTACTGTTCTTGTCAGTTTCCTAAGCAGAGTTGAACTAGATATGGCCCTTGTGTGTAGGAAGCACAGTTCTTTTGTTCTGAGCAAGCTCACTGTTCAGACCAAATAAGATACACAGTCGAGTAGAAGAGTGCTCTTTTCTCAAAAGCAGAGTGTGTTTCTTGTTAGGCGAGCTAGTGTTTGTTTACCATTCCTAAATGGAGTTGAATCACATGCAGTTTCTTGTCCTACGAGCAAGAGTTGTTTTCTGGTAATAAGAGTCACTATTGCGCTCTCATTGTCATACACAGGGCAAATAGCACTGGCGTGTGTTCCCAGCATGTACAGTGTACTGGACTGAACAGGTGCTACTGTTCTTTTCAGTTTCCTAAGCAGAATTGAACCAGATATGGTCCATGTGTGTAGGAAGAACAGTTCTTTTGTTCTGAGCAAGCTCACTGTTCTGGCCCTCTAGAAAACACAGTAGAGTAGAAGAGTGCTCTTTTCTCAAAAGCAGAGTGTGTTTTTTGTAATGCGAGATAGCATTTGTTTCCCAGTCCTAAATGGAGTTGAATCACATCCAGTTTTTTGTCCTATGACCAAGAGTTTTTTTCTGGTAAGGAAAGTCACTATTGCGCTCCCATTTACTTACACAGTGCAAATAACACTCGCGTCTGTTCCTAGCAAGTACAGTGTATTGGACTGAAGCGGAGCTACTGTTCTTGTCAGTTTCCTAAGCAGAGTTGAACTAGATATGGCCCCTGTGTGTAGGAAGCACAGTTCTTTTGTTCTGAGCAAGATCACTATTCGGACCCCATAGGAAACACAGTAGAGTAGAAGAGTGCTCTTTTCTCAAAATCAGAGTGTCTTTCTTGTAAGGCGAGCTAGTGTTTGTTTCCCAGTCAGAAATGGAGTTGAATCCCATGCAGTTTCTGGTCCTATGAGCAAGAGTTGTTTTCTGATAAGAAGAGTCACTATTGTGCTCCTATTGCCATACACAGTGCAAATAGCACTGGCGTCTGTTCCCAGCAAGTACAGTGTATTGGACTGAATAGGAGCTACTGTTCTTGTCAGTTTCCTAAGCAGAGTTGAACTACATATGGTCCGTGTGTGTAGGAAGCACAATTCTTTTGTTCTGAGCAAGCTCACTGTTCGGACCCCATAGGAAACACAGTAGAGTAGAAGAGTGCTCTTTTCTCAAAAGCAGAGTGTGTTTCTTGTAAGGCGAGCTAGCCTTTGTTTCCCAGTCCTAAATGGAGTTGAATCACATCCAGTTTTTGGTACTACGAGCAAGAGATGTTTTCTGGTAGTAAAGTCACTATTGCGCTCCCATTGCAATACACAGTGCAAATAGCACTCGCATCTGTTCCCAGCAAGTACAGTGTATTGGAGTGAAGCGGAGTTACTGTTCTTGTCAGTTTCCTAAGCAGAGTTGAACTAGATATGGCCCTTGTGTGTAGGAAGCACAGTTCTTTTGTTCTGAGCAAGCTCACTGTTCAGACCAAATAAGATACACAGTCGAGTAGAAGAGTGCTCTTTTCTCAAAAGCAGAGTGTGTTTCTTGTTAGGCGAGCTAGCGTTTGTTTACCATTCCTAAATGGAGTTGAATCACATGCAGTTTCTTGTCCTACGAGCAAGAGTTGTTTTCTGGTAATAAGAGTCACTATTGCGCTCTCATTGTCATACACAGGGCAAATAGCACTGGCGTGTGTTCCCAGCATGTACAGTGTACTGGACTGAACAGGTGCTACTGTTCTTTTCAGTTTCCTAAGCAGAATTGAACCAGATATGGTCCATGTGTGTAGGAAGCACAGTTCTTTTGTTCTGAGCAAGCTCACTGTTCTGGCCCTCTAGAAAACACAGTAGAGTAGAAGAGTGCTCTTTTCTCAAAAGCAGAGTGTGTTTTTTGTAATGCGAGATAGCATTTGTTTCCCAGTCCTAAATGGAGTTGAATCACATCCAGTTTTTTGTCCTATGACCAAGAGTTTTTTTCTGGTAAGGAAAGTCACTATTGCGCTCCCATTTACATACACAGTGCAAATAACACTCGCGTCTGTTCCCAGCAAGTACAGTGTATTGGACTGAAGCGGAGCTACTGTTCTTGTCAGTTTCCTAAGCAGAGTTGAACTAGATATGGCCCCTGTGTGTAGGAAGCACAGTTCTTTTGTTCTGAGCAAGATCACTATTCGGACCCCATAGGAAACACAGTAGAGTAGAAGAGTGCTCTTTTCTCAAAATCAGAGTGTCTTTCTTGTAAGGCGAGCTAGTGTTTGTTTCCCAGTCAGAAATGGAGTTGAATCCCATGCAGTTTCTGGTCCTATGAGCAAGAGTTGTTTTCTGATAAGAAGAGTCACTATTGTGCTCCTATTGCCATACACAGTGCAAATAGCACTGGCGTCTGTTCCCAGCAAGTACAGTGTATTGGACTGAATAGGAGCTACTGTTCTTGTCAGTTTCCTAAGCAGAGTTGAACTACATATGGTCCGTGTGTGTAGGAAGCACAGTTCTTTTGTTCTGAGCAAGCTCACTGTTCGGACCCCATAGGAAACACAGTAGAGTAGAAGAGTGCTCTTTTCTCAAAAGCAGAGTGTGTTTCTTGTAAGGCGAGCTAGCCTTTGTTTCCCAGTCCTAAATGGAGTTGAATCACATCCAGTTTTTGGTACTACGAGCAAGAGATGTTTTCTGGTAGTAAAGTCACTATTGCGCTCCCATTGCAATACACAGTGCAAATAGCACTGGCATCTGTTCCCAGCAAGTACAGTGTATTGGAGTGAAGCGGAGTTACTGTTCTTGTCAGTTTCCTAAGCAGAGTTGAACTAGATATGGCCCTTGTGTGTAGGAAGCACAGTTCTTTTGTTCTGAGCAAGCTCACTGTTCAGACCAAATAAGATACACAGTCGAGTAGAAGAGTGCTCTTTTCTCAAAAGCAGAGTGTGTTTCTTGTTAGGCGAGCTAGCGTTTGTTTCCCATTCCTAAATGGAGTTGAATTACATGCAGTTTCTTGTCCTACGAGCAAGAGTTGTTTTCTGGTAATAAGAGTCACTATTGCGCTCCCATTGTCATACACAGGGCAAATAGCACTGGCGTGTGTTCCCAGCATGTACACTGTATTGGACTGAACAGGAGCTACTGTTCTTTTCAGTTTCCTAAGCAGAATTGAACCAGATATGGTCCATGTGTGTAGGAAGCACAGTTCTTTTGTTCTGAGCAAGCTCACTGTTCTGGCCCTATAGGAAACACAGTAGAGTAGAAGAGTGCTCTTTTCTCAAAAGCAGAGTATGTTTCTTGTAAGGCGAGCTAGCATTTGTTTCCCAGTCCTAAACGGAGTTGAATCACATGCAGTTTTTGGTCCTACGAGCAAGAGTTTTTTCTGGTAAGGAAAGTCACTATTGCGCTCCCATTTCCATACTCAGTGCAAATAGCACTCGAGTCTGTTCCCCGCAAGTACAGTGTATTGGACTGAAGCGTAGCCACTGTTCTTGTCAGTTTCCTAAGCAGAGTTGAACTAAATATGGTCCATGTGTGTAGGAAGCACAGTTCTTTTGTTCTGAGCAAATTCACTGTTCTGGCCCAATAGGAAACACACTAGAGTAGAAGAGTGTTCTTTTCTCAAAAGCACAGTGTTTTTCTTGTAATGCGAGCTGGCATTTGTTTCCCTGTCCTAAATGGAGTTGAATCACATGCAGTTTTTGGTTCTACGACCAAGAGTTGTTTTCTGGTAAGGAAAGTCATTATTGTGCTCCCATTTCCATACACAGTGCAAATAGCACTCGCGTCTGTTCCCAGCAATTACAGTGTATTGGACTGAAGCAGAGCTACTGTTCTTGTCAGTTTCCTAAGCAGAGTTGAACTACATATGGCCCCTGTGTGTAGGAAGCACAGTTCTTTTGTTCTGAGCAAGCTCACTATTTGGACCCCATAGGATACACAGTAGAGTAGAAGAGTGCTCTTTTCTCAAAATCAGAGAGTCTTTCTTGTAAGGCGAGCTAGTGTTTGTTTCCCAGTCAGAAATGGAATTGAATCCCATGCAGTTTCTTGTCCTATGAGTAAGAGTTGTTTTCTGATAAGAAGAGTCACTATTGTGCTCCTATTGCCATACACAGTGCAAATAGTACTCGCGTCTGTTCCCAGCTAGTACAGTGTATTGGACTGAAGAGGAGCTACCGTTCTTGTCAGTTTCCTAAGCAGAGTTGAACTAGATATGGCCTGTGTGTGTAGGAAGCACAGTTCTTTTGTTCTGAGCAAGCTCACTGTTCGGACCCCATAGGAAACACAGTAGAGTAGAAGAGTGCTCTTTTCTCAAAAGCAGAGTGTGTTTCTTGTTAGGCGACCTAGCGTTTGTTTCCCAGTTCTAAATGGAGTTGAATCACATGCAGATTCTTGTCCTATGAGCAAGAGTTGTTTTCTGGTAAGAAGAGTCACTATTGCGCTCCCATTGTCATACACAGGGCAAATAGCTCTGGCATCTGTTCACAGCATGTACAGTGTATTGGACTGAACAGGAGCTACTGTTCTTTTCAGTTTCCTAAGCAGAATTGAACTAGATATGGCAGTATTTGTATGCAGCACAGTTCTTTTGTTCTGAGCAAGCTCACTGTTCTGGCACTATAGGAAACACAGTAGAGTAGAAGAGTTCTCTTTTCTCAAAAGCAGAGCGTGTTTCTTGTAAGGCGAGCTAGAGTTTTTTTCCCAGTCAGAAATGGAGTTGAATCCAATGCAGTTTCTGGTCCTACGAGCAAGAGTTGTTTTCTGGTAAGGAAAGTGACTATTGCGCTCCCATTTACATACACAGTGCAAATAGCACTCGCGTCTGTTCCCAGCAAGTACAGTGTATTGGACTGAAGAGGAGCTACTGTTCTTGTCAGTTTCCTAAGCAGAGTTGAACTAGATATGGCCCGTGTGTGTAGGAAGCACAGTTCTTTTGTTTTTAGCAAGCTCAATGTTCGGACCCCATAGGAAACACAGTAGAGTAGAAGAGTGCTCTTTTCTCAAAAGCAGAGTGTGTATCTTGTAAGGCGAGCTAGCATTTGTTTCCCAGTCCTAAACGGCGTTGAATCACATGCAGTTTTTGGTCCTACGAGCAAGAGTTGTTTTCTGGTAAGGAAGGTCACTATTGCGCTCCCATTTCCATACTCAGTGCAAATAGCACTCGCGTCTGTTCCCAGCAAGTACAGTGTATTGGACTGAAGCGGAGCTACTGTTCTTGTCAGTTTCCTAAGCAGAGTTGAACTAGATAAGGCCCATGTGTGTAGGAAGCACAGTTCTTTTGTTCTGAGCAAGCTCACTATTCTGACCCAATAGGAAACACAGTAGAGTAGAAGAGTACTCTTTTCTCAAAAGGAGAGTGTGTTTCTTGTAATGCGAGCTAGTGTTTTTTTTCCAGTCAGAAATGAAGTTGAAACCCATGCAGTTTCTGGTCCTATGAGCAAGAGTTGTTTTCTGGTAAGAAGAGTCACTATTGCGCTCCCATTGTTATACACAGGGTAAATAGCACTGGCGTCTGTTCCCAGCAAGTACAGTGTATTGGACTGAAGTGGAGCTACTGTTCTTGTCAGTTTCCTAAGCAGAGTTGAACTAGATATGGCCCCTGTGTGTAGGAAGCACAGTTCTTTTGTTCTGAGCAAGCTCACTGTTCGGACCCCATAGAAAAGACATTAGAGTAGAAGATGCTCTTTTATGAAAAGCAGAGTGTGTTTCTTATAAGGCGAGCTAGAGTTTGTTTCCCAGTCAGAAATGGAGTTGAATCCCATGCAGTTTCTGGTCCTATGAGCAAGAGGTGTTTTCTGATAAGAAGAGTCACTATTGCGCTCCTATTGCCATACACAGTGCAAATAGCACTCGCGTCTGTACCCATCTAGTACAGTGTATTGGACTGAAGGGGAGCTACCGTTCTTGTCAGTTTCATAAGCAGAGTTGAACTAGATATATCCCGTGTGTTTAGGAAGCACAGTTCTTTTGTTCTGAGCAAGCTCACTGTTCCGACCCCATAGGATACACAGTAGAGTAGAAGAGTGCTCTTTTCTCAAAAGCAGAGTGTGTTTCTTGTAAGGAGAGCTAGCGTTTGTTTCCCAGTCCTAAATGGAGTTGAATAACATCCTGTTTTTGTACTTGGAGCAAGAGTTGTTTTCTGGTAAGCAAAGTCACTATTGCACTCCCATTGCCATACACAGTGCAAATAGCACTCGCGTCTGTTCCCAGCAAGTACAGTGTATTGGACTGAAGAGGAGCTGCTGTTCTTGTCAATTTCCTAAGCAGAGTTGAACTAGATATGGCCCCTGTGTGTAGGAAGCACAGTTCTTTTGTTCTGAGCAAGCTCACTGTTCCGACCCCATAGGATACACAGTAGAGTAGAAGAGTGCTCTTTTCTCAAAAGCAGAGTGTGTTTCTTGTAAGGAGAGCTAGCGTTTGTTTCCCAGTCCTAAATGGAGTTGAATCACATACAGTTTCTGGTCCTACGAGCAAGAGTTGTTTTCTGGTAAGAAGAGTCACTATTGTGCTCCCATTGTCATACAGAGGGCAAATAGCCCTGGCGTCTGTTCCCAGCATGTACAGTGTATTGGACTGAAGAGGATATACTGTTCTTTTCAGTTTCCTAAGCAGAATTGAACTAGATATGGCCATATTTGTAGGAAGCACAGTTCTTTTGTTCTGAGCAAGCTCACTCTTCGGACCCCATAGGAAACACAGTAGAATAGAAGAGTGCTCTTTTCTCAAAAGCAGAGTGTGTTTCTTTTAAGGCAAGCTAGTGTTTGTTTCCCAGTCAGAAATGGAGTTGAATCCCATGCAGTTTCTTGTCCTATGAATAAGAGTTGTTTTCTGATAAGAAGAGTGACTATTGTACTCATATTGCCATACACAGGGCAAATAGCACTCGCGTCTTTTCCCAGCTAGTACAGTGTATTGGACTGAAGAGGAGCTACCGTTCTTGTCAGTTTCCTAAGCAGTTTTGAACTAGATATGGCCATATTTGTAGGAAGCATAGTTCTTTTGTTCTGAGCAAGCTCACTATTCGGACCCCATAGGAAACAGTAGAGTAGAAGAGTGCTCTTTTCTCAAAATCAGAGTGTCTTTCTTGTAAGGCGAGCTAGTGTTTGTTTCCCAGTCAGAAATGGAGTTGAATCCCATGCAGTTTCTGGTCCTATGAGCAAGAGTTGTTTTCTGATAAGAAGAGACACTATTGTGCTCCTATTGCCATACAGAGTGCAAATAGCACTCGCGTCTGTTCCCAGCAAGTACAGTGTATTGGACTGAAAAGGAGCTACTGTTCTTGTCAGTTTCCTAAGCAGAGTTGAACTACATATGGTCCGTGTGTGTAGGAAGCACAGTTCTTTTGTTCTGAGCAAGCTCACTGTTCGCACCACATAGGAAACACAGTAGAGTAGAAGAGTGCTCTTTTCATAAAAGCTGAGTGTGTTTTTTGTAAGGCGAGCTAGCATTTGTTTCCCAGTCCTAAATGGAGCTGTATCACATGCAGTTTCTGGTCCTACGAGCAAGAGTTGTTTTCTGGTAAGGAAAGTCACTATTGCACTCCCATTGCATTACACAGTGCCAATAGCACTCGTGTCTGTTCCCAGCAAGTACAGTGTATTGGACTGAAGAGGAGCTACTGTTCTTGTCAGTTTCCTAAGCAGAGTTGAACTAGATATGGCCCGTGTGTGTAGGAAGCATAGTTCTTTTGTTCTGAGCAAGCTCAATGTTTGGACCCCATAGGAAACACAGTAGAGTAGAAGAGTGCTCTTTTCTCAAAAGCAGAGTGTGTTTCTTGTAAGGCGAGCTAGTGTTTGTTTCCCAGTCAGAAATGGCTTGAATCCCATGCAGTTTCTTGTCCTATGAGTAAGAGTTGTTTTCTGATAAGAAGAGTCACTATTGTGCTCCTATTGCCATACACAGGGCAAATAGCACTGGCGTCTGTTCCCAGCTAGTACAGTGTATTGGACTGAAGAGGAGGGACCGTTCTTGTCAGGTTCCTAAGCAGAGTTGAACTAGATATGGCCCGTGTGTGTAGGAAACACAGTTCTTTTGTTCTGAGCAAGCTCACTGTTCGGACCCCATAGGAAACACAGTAGAGTAAAAGAGTCCTCTTTTCTCAAAAGCAGAGTGTGTTTCTTGTAAGGCGAGCTCGCCTTTGTTTCCCAGTCCTAAATGGAGTTGAATCACATCCAGTTTTTGGTACTACGAGCAAGAGTTGTTTTCTGGTAATAAAGTCACTATTGCGCTTCCCTTTGCCATACACAGTGCAAATAGCACTCGCATCTGTTCCCAGCAAGTACAGTGTATTGGACTGAAGCGGAGCTACGGTTCTTGTCAGTTTCCTAAGCAGAGTTGAACTAGATATGGCCCGTGTGTGTAGGAAGCAAAGTTCTTTTGTTCTGAGCAAGCTCACTGTTCGGACCCCATAGGAAACACAGTAGAGTAGAAGAGTGCTCTTTTCTCAAAAGCAGAGTGTGTTTCTTGTAAGGCGAGCTAGTGTTTGTTTCCCAGTCAGAAATGGAGTTGAATCCCATGCAGTTTCTGGTCCTACGAGCCAGAGTTGTTTTCTGGAAAGGAAAGTCACTATTGCGCTCCCATTGCCATACACAGTGCAAATAGCACTCGCGTCTGTTCCCAGCAAGTACAGTGTATTGGACTGAAGCGGAGCTACTGTCCTTGTCAGTTTCCTAAGCAGAGATGAACTAGATATGGCCCGTGTGTGTAGGAAGCACAGTACTTTTGTTCTGAGCAAGCTCACTGTTCAGACACCCTAGAAAACACAGTAGAGTAGAAGAGTGCTCTTTTCTCAAAAGCAGAGTGTGTTTTTTGTAAGGCGAGATAGCGTTTGTTTCCCAGTCCTAAATGGATTTGAATCACATGCAGTTTTTTGTCCTACGACCAAGAGTTGTTTTCTGGTAAGGAAAGTGACTATTGCGCTCCCATTTACATACACAGTGCAAATAGCACTCGCGTCTGTTCCCATCAAGTACAGTGTATTGGACTGAAGCGGAGGTACTGTTCTTGTCAGTTTCCTAAGCAGAGTTGAACTAGATATGGCCCGTGTGTGTAGGAAGCACAGTTCTTATGTTCTGAGCAAGCTCACTGTTCGGACCCCATATGAAACACAGTAGAGCAGAAGAGTGCTCTTTTCTCAAAAGCAGAGTGTGTTTCTTGTAATGTGAGCTAGCGTTTGTTTCCCAGTCAGAAATGGAGTTGAATCCCATGCATTTTCTGGTCCTACGAGCAAGAGGTGTTTTCTGGTAAGGAAAGTCACTATTGCGCTCCCATTTCCATACACAGTGCAAATAGCACTCGCGTCTGTTCCCAGCAATTACAGTGTATTGGACTGAAGCGGAGCTACTGTTCTTGTCAGTTTCCTAAGCAGAGTTGAACTAGATATGGCCCCTGTGTGTAGGAAGCACAGTTCTTTTGTTCTGAGCAAGCTCAGTTTTTGGACCCCATAGGAAACGCAGTCGAGTAGAAGAGTGCTCTTTTCTCAAAATCAGAGAGTCTTTCTTGTAAGGCAAGCTAGTGTTTGTTTCCCAGTCAGAAATGGAGTTGAATCCCATGCAGTTTCTTGTCCTATGACTAAGAGTTGTTTTCTGATAAGAAGAGTGACTATTGTGCTCCTATTGCCATACACAGGGCAAATAGCACTCGCGTGTGTTCCCAGCAAGTACAGTGTATTGGACTGAAGAGGAGCTACCATTCTTGTCAGTTTCCTAAGCAGAGTTGAACTAGATATGGCCCCTGTGTGTAGGAAGCACAGTTCTTTTGTTCTGAGCAAGCTCACTGTTCGGACCCCTTAGGAAACACAGTAGAGTAGAAGACTGTTTTTTTCCAAAAGCAGAGTGTGTTTCTTGTAAGGCGAGCTAGCGTTTGTTTCCCAGTCCTAAATGGAGTTGAATCACATGTAGTTTTTGGTCCTACGAGCAAGAGTTGTTTTCTGGTAATAAAGTCACTATTGCGCTCCCATTGCCAAACACAGTACAAATAGCACTCGCATCTGTTCCCAGCAAGTACAGTGTATTGGACTGAAGCGGAGCTACTGTTCTTGTCAGTTTCCTAAGCAGAGTTGAACTAGATATGGCCCGTGTGTGTAGGAAGCACAGTACTTTTGTTCTGATCAAGCTCACTGTTCAGACCCCCTAGAAAACACAGTAGAGTAGAAGAGTGCTCTTTTCTCAAAAGCAGAGTGTGTTTTTTGTAAGGCGAGATAGTGTTTGTTTCCCAGTCCTAAATGGAGTTGAATCACTTGCAGTTTTTTGTCCTACGACCAAGAGATGTTTTCTGGTAAGGAAAGTCACTATTGTGCTCCCATTTACATACACAGTGCAAATAGCACTCGCGTCTGTTCCCAGCAAGTACAGTGTATTGGACTGAAGCGTAGCTACTGTTCTTGTCAGTTTCCTAAGCAGAGTTGAACTAGATATGGCCCCTGTGTGTAGGAAGCACAGTTCTTTTGTTCTGAGCAAGCTCACTATTCGGACCCAATAGGAAACACAGTAAAGTAGAGGAGTGCTCTTTTCTCAAAATCAGAGTGTCTTTCTTGTAAGGAGAGCTAGTGTTTGTTTCCCACTCCTAAATGGAGTTGAATCACATGCAGTTTTTGTTCCTACGAGCAAGAGTTGTTTTCTGGTAATAAAGTCACTGTTGCGCTCCCATTGCCATACACAGTGTAAATAGCACTCGCATCTGTTCCCAGCAAGTACAGTGTATTGGACTGAAGCGGAGCTACTGTTCTTGTCAGTTTCCTAAGCAGAGTTGAACTAGATATGGCCCCTGTGTGTAGGAAGCACAGTTCTTTTGTTCTGAGCAAGCTCACTGTTCGGACCCCATAGGATACACAGTCGAGTAGAAGACTGCTCTTTTCTCAAAAGCAGAGTGTGTTTTTTTAAGGCAAGCTAGCGTTTGTTTTCCAGTCCTAAATGGAGTTGAATCACATGCAGTTTTTTGTCCTACGAGCAAGAGGTGTTTTCTGGTAAGGAAAGTCACTATTGCGCTCCCATTTACATACACAGTGCAAATAGCACTGGCGTCTGTTCCTAGCAAGTACAGTGTATTGGACTGAAGTGTAGCTACTGTTCTTGTCAGTTTCCTAAGCAGAGTTGAACTAGATATGACCCCTGTGAAGCACAGTTCTTTGTTCTGAGCAAGCTCAATATTTGGACCCCATAGGAAACACAGTAGAGTAGAAGAGTGCTCTCTTCTCAAAATCAGAGAGTCTTTCTTGTAAGGCGAGCTAGTGTTTGTTTCCCAGTCAGAAATGCAGTTGAATCCCATGCAGTTTCTTGTCCTATGAGTAAGAGTTGTTTTCTGATAAGAAGAGTCACTATTGTGCTCCTATTGCCATACACAGTGCAAATAGCACTGGCGTCTGTTCCCAGCTAGTACAGTGTATTGGACTGCAGAGGAGCTACCGTTCTTGTCAGTTTCCTAAGCAGAGTTGAACTATATGGCCCGTGTGGGTAGGAAGCACAGTTCTTTTGTTCTGAGCATGCTCAATGTTCGGACCCCATAGGAAACACAGTCGAGTAGAAGAGTGCTCTTTTCTCAAAAGCAGAGTGTGTTTCTTGTTAGGCGAGCTAGCGTTTGTTTCCCAGTCCTAAATGGAGTTGAATCACATGCAGATTCTTGTCCTACGAGCAAGAGTTTTTTTCTGGTTAGAAGAGTCACTATTGAGCTCCCATTGTCATACACAGGGCAATAGCACTGGCGTCTGTTCCCAGCATGTACAGTGTATTGGACTGAACAGGAGCTACTGTTCTTTTCAGTTTCCTAACCTGAATTGAACTAGATATGGCAGTATTTGTAGGAAGCACAGTTCTTTTTTTCTGAGCAAGCTCACTCTTCTGGCCCTATAGGAAACACAGTAGAGTAGAAGAGTGCTCTTTTCTCAAAAGCAGAGTGTGTTTCTTGTAAGGCGAGCTAGCGTTTGTTTCCCAGTCCTAAATGGAGTTGAATCACATGCAGTATTTGGTCCTACGAGCAAGAGTTGTTTTCTGGTAAGAAGAGTCACTATTGTGCTACCTTTGCCATACACAGTGCAAATAGCACTCGCGTCTGCTCCCAGCAAGTACAGTGTATTGGACTGAAGCGGAGCTACTGTTCTTGTCAGTTTCCTAAGCAGAGTTGAACTAGATATAACCCACGTTTATAGGAAGCACAGTTCTTTTGTTCTGAGCAAATTCACTGTTCTGGCCATATAGGAAACACACTAGAGTAGAAGAGTGCTCTTTTCTCAAAAGCAGAGTGTGTTTCTTGTAAGGCAAGCTAGCGTTTGTTTCCCAGTCCTAAATGGAGTTGAATCACATGCAGTTTTTGGTCCTACGAGCAAGAGTTGTTTTTTGGTAATAAAGTCACTGTTGCGCTCCCATTGCCATACACAGTGTAAATAGCACTCGCATCTGTTCCCAGCAAGTACAGTGTATTGGACTGAAGCGGAGCTACTGTTCTTGTCAGTTTCCTAAGCAGAGTTGAACTAGATATGGCCCGTGTGTGTAGGAAGCCCAGTTCTTTTGTTCTGAGGAAGCTCACTGTTCGGACCCCATAGGATACACAGTCGAGTAGAAGAGTGCTCTTTTCTCAAAAGCAGACTGTGTTTCTTGTTAGGCGAGCTAGCGTTTGTTTCCCAGTCCTAAATGGAGTTGAATCACATGCAGATTCTTGTGCTAAGAGCAAGAGTTGTTTTCTGGTAAGAAGAGTCACTATTGCACTCCCATTGTCATACACAGGGCAAATAGCACTGGCGTCTGTTCCCAGCATGTACAGTGTATTGGACTGAACAGGAGCTACTGTTCTTTTCAGTTTCCTAAGCAGAATTGAATTAGATATGGCATTATTTGTAGGAAGCACAGTTCTTTTGTTCTGAGCAAGCTCACTGTTCAGACCCCCTAGGAAACACAGTAGAGTAGAAGAGTGCTCTTTTCTCAAAAGCAGAGTGTGTTTTTTTAAGGCAAGCTAGCGTTTGTTTTTCAGTCCTAAATGGAGTTGAATCACATGCAGTTTTTTGTCCTACGAGCAAGAGGTGTTTTCTGGTAAGGAAAGTCACTATTGCGCTCCAATTTACATACACAGTGCAAATAGCACTCTCGTATGTTCCCAGCAAGTACAGTGTATTGGACTGAAGCGTAGCTACTGTTCTTGTCAGTTTCCTAAGGAGAGTTGAAATAGATATGGCCGCTGTGAGTAGGAAGCACAGTTCTTTTGTTCTGAGCAAGCTCAATATTTGGACCCCATAGGAAACACAGTAGAGTAGAAGAGTGCTCTTTTCTCAAAATCAGAGAGTCTTTCTTGTAAGGCGAGCTAGTGTGTGTTTCCAGCCAGAAATGCAGTTGAATCCCATGCAGTTTCTTGTCCTATGAGTAAGAGTTGTTTTCTGATAAGAAGAGTCACTATTGTGCTCCTATTGCCATACACAGTGCAAATAGCACTCGCGTCTGTTCCCAGCTAGTACAGTGTATTGGACTGCAGAGGAGCTACCGTTCTTGTCAGTTTCCTAAGCAGAGTTGAACTATATGGCCCGTGTGTGTAGGAAGCACAGTTCTTTTGTTCTGAGCAAGCTCACTGTTCGTACCCCATAGGAAACACAGTCGAGTAGAAGAGTGCTCTTTTCTCAAAAGCAGAGTGTGTTTCTTGTTAGGCGAGCTAGCGTTTGTTTCCCAGTCCTAAATGGAGTTGAATCACATGTAGATTCTTGTCCTACGAGCAAGAGTTTTTTTCTGGTAAGAAGAGTCACTATTGCGCTCCCATTGTCATACACAGGGCAAATAGCACTGGCGTCTGTTCCCAGCATGTACAGTGTATTGTACTGAACTGGAGCTACTGTTCTTTTCAGTTTCCTAACCTGAATTGAACTAGATATGGCAGTATTTGTAGGAAGCACAGTTCTTTTTTTCTGAGCAAGCTCACTCTTCTGGCCCTATAGGAAACACAGTAGAATAGAAGAGTGCTCTTTTCTCAAAAGCAGAGTGTGTTTCTTGTAAGGCGAGCTAGTGTTTGTTTCCCAGTCCTAAATGGAGTTGAATAACATGCAGTTTTTGGTTCTACGAGCAAGAGTTGTTTTCTGGTAATAAAGTCACTATTGTGCTCCCATTGCCATACACAGTGCAAATAGCACTCGCATCTGTTCCAAGCAAGTACAGTGTATTGGACTGAACAGGAGCTACTGTTCTTGTCAGTTTCCTAATCAGAGTTGAACTACATATGGTCCGTGTGTGTAGGAAGCACAGTTCTTTTGTTCTGAGCAAGCTCACTGTTCGGAACCCATAGGAAACACAGTAGAGTAGTAGAGTGCTCTTTTCTCAAAAACAGAGTGTGTTTCTTGTAAGGCGAGCTAGCGTTTGTTTCCCAGTCCTAAATGGAGTTGAATCACATGCAGTTTTTGGTCCTACGAGCAAGAGTTGTTTTCTGGTAATAAAGTCACTATTGTGCTCCCATTGCCATACACAGTGCAAATAGCACTCGCATCTGTTCCCAGCAAGTACAGTGTATTGGACTGAAGCGGAGCTACTGTTCTTGTCGGTTTCCTAAGCAGAGTTGAACTAGATATGGCCCGTGTGTGTAGGACGCACAGTTCTTTTGTTCTGAGCAAGCTCACTGTTCGGACCCCATAGGAAACACACTAGAGTAGAAGAGTGCTCTTTTCTCAAAAGGAGAGTGTGTTTCTTGTAAGGCGAGCTAGCATTTGTTTCCCAATCCTAAATGGAGTTGAATCACATGCAGTTTTTGGTCCTCCGACGAAGAGTTGTTTTCTGGTAAGGAAAGACACTATTGTGCCACCATTTCTATACACAGTGCAAATAGCACTCGCGTCTGTTCCCAGCAATTACAGTGTATTGGACTGAAGCGGAGCTACTGTTCTTGTCAGTTTCCTAAGCAGAGTTGAACTAGATATGGCCCCTGTGTGCAGGAAGCACAGTTCTTTTGGTCTGAGCAAGCTCACTATTTGGACCCCATAGGAAACACAGTAGAGTAGAAGAGTGCTCTTTTCTCAAAATCAGAGAGTCTTTCTTGTAAGGCGAGCTAGTGTTTGTTTCCCAGTCAGAAAGGGAGATGAATCCCATGCAGTTTCTTGTCCTATGAGTAAGAGTTGTTTTCTGATAAGAAGAGTCACTATTGTGCTCCTATTGCCATACACACTGCAAATAGCACTCGTGTCTGTTCCCAGCTAGTACAGTGTATTGGACTGAAGAGGAGCTACCGTTCTTGTCAGTTTCCTAAGCAGAGTTGAACTAGATATGGCCCGTGTGTGTAGGAAGCACAGTTCTTTTGTTCTGAGCAAGCTCAATGTTCGGACCCCATAGGAAACACAGTAGAGTAGAAGAGTGCTCTTTTCTCAAAAGCAGAGTGTGTTTCTTGTAAGGCGAGCTAGCGTTTGTTTCCCAGTCCTAAATGGAGTTGAATCACATGCAGTTTTTGGTCCTACGAGCAAGAGTTGTTTTTTGGTAATAAAGTCACTGTTGCGCTCCCATTGCCATACACAGTGTAAATAGCACTCGCATCTGTTCCCAGCAAGTACAGTGTATTGGACTGAAGCGGAGCTACTGTTCTTGTCAGTTTCCTAAGCAGAGTTGAACTAGATATGGCCCGTGTGTGTAGGAAGCCCAGTTCTTTTGTTCTGAGCAAGCTCACTGTTCGGACCCCATAGGATACACAGTCGAGTAGAAGAGTGCTCTTTTCTCAAAAGCAGAGTGTGTTTCTTGTTAGGCGAGCTAGCGTTTGTTTCCCAGTCCTAAATGGAGTTGAATCACATGCAGATTCTTGTCCTACGAGCAAGAGTTGTTTTCTGGTAAGAAGAGTCACTATTGCACTCCCATTGTCATACACAGGGCAAATAGCACTGGCGTCTGTTCCCAGCTTGTACAGTGTATTGGACTGAACAGGAGCTACTGTTCTTTTCAGTTTCCTAAGCAGAATTGAATTAGATATGGCATTATTTGTAGGAAGCACAGTTCTTTTGTTCTGAGCAAGCTCACTGTTCAGACCCCCTAGGAAACACAGTAGAGTAGAAGAGTGCTCTTTTCTCAAAAGCAGAGTGTGTTTTTTTAAGGCAAGCTAGCGTTTGTTTTTCAGTCCTAAATGGAGTTGAATCACATGCAGTTTTTTGTCCTACGAGCAAGAGGTGTTTTCTGGTAAGGAAAGTCACTATTGCGCTCCAATTTACATACACAGTGCAAATAGCACTCTCGTATGTTCCCAGCAAGTACAGTGTATTGGACTGAAGCGTAGCTACTGTTCTTGTCAGTTTCCTAAGGAGAGTTGAAATAGATATGGCCGCTGTGAGTAGGAAGCACAGTTCTTTTGTTCTGAGCAAGCTCAATATTTGGACCCCATAGGAAACACAGTAGAGTAGAAGAGTGCTCTTTTCTCAAAATCAGAGAGTCTTTCTTGTAAGGCGAGCTAGTGTGTGTTTCCCAGCCAGAAATGCAGTTGAATCCCATGCAGTTTCTTGTCCTATGAGTAAGAGTTGTTTTCTGATAAGAAGAGTCACTATTGTGCTCCTATTGCCATACACAGTGCAAATAGCACTCGCGTCTGTTCCCAGCTAGTACAGTGTATTGGACTGCAGAGGAGCTACCGTTCTTGTCAGTTTCCTAAGCAGAGTTGAACTATATGGCCCGTGTGTGTAGGAAGCACAGTTCTTTTGTTCTGAGCAAGCTCACTGTTCGTACCCCATAGGAAACACAGTCGAGTAGAAGAGTGCTCTTTTCTCAAAAGCAGAGTGTGTTTCTTGTTAGGCGAGCTAGCGTTTGTTTCCCAGTCCTAAATGGAGTTGAATAACATGCAGATTCTTGTCCTACGAGCAAGAGTTTTTTCCTGGTAAGAAGAGTCACTATTGCGCTCCCATTGTCATACACAGGGCAAATAGCACTGGTGTCTGTTCCCAGCATGTACAGTGTATTGTACTGAACTGGAGCTACTGTTCTTTTCAGTTTCCTAACCTGAATTGAACTAGATATGGCAGTATTTGTAGGAAGCACAGTTCTTTTTTTCTGAGCAAGCTCACTCTTCTGGCCCTATAGGAAACACAGTAGAATAGAAGAGTGCTCTTTTCTCAAAAGCAGAGTGTGTTTCTTGTAAGGCGAGCTAGCGTTTGTTTCCCAGTCCTAAATGGAGTTGAATCACATGCAGTTTTTGGTTCTACGAGCAAGAGTTGTTTTCTGGTAATAAAGTCACTATTGTGCTCCCATTGCCATACACAGTGCAAATAGCACTCGCATCTGTTCCAAGCAAGTACAGTGTATTGGACTGAACAGGAGCTACTGTTCTTGTCAGTTTCCTAATCAGAGTTGAACTACATATGGTCCGTGTGTGTAGGAAGCACAGTTCTTTTGTTCTGAGCAAGCACACTGTTCGGAACCCATAGGAAACACAGTAGAGTAGTAGAGTGCTCTTTTCTCAAAAACAGAGTGTGTTTCTTGTAAGGCGAGCTAGCGTTTGTTTCCCAGTCCTAAATGGAGTTGAATCACATGCAGTTTTTGGTCCTACGAGCAAGAGTTGTTTTCTGGTAATAAAGTCACTATTGTGCTCCCATTGCCATACACAGTGCAAATAGCACTCGCATCTGTTCCCAGCAAGTACAGTGTATTGGACTGAAGCGGAGCTACTGTTCTTGTCGGTTTCCTAAGCAGAGTTGAACTAGATATGGCCCGTGTGTGTAGGACGCACAGTTCTTTTGTTCTGAGCAAGCTCACTGTTCGGACCCCATAGGAAACACACTAGAGTAGAAGAGTGCTCTTTTCTCAAAAGGAGAGTGTGTTTCTTGTAAGGCGAGCTAGCATTTGTTTCCCAATCCTAAATGGAGTTGAATCACATGCAGTTTTTGGTCCTCCGACGAAGAGTTGTTTTCTGGTAAGGAAAGACACTATTGTGCCACCATTTCTATACACAGTGCAAATAGCACTCGCGTCTGTTCCCAGCAATTACAGTGTATTGGACTGAAGCGGAGCTACTGTTCTTGTCAGTTTCCTAAGCAGAGTTGAACTAGATATGGCCCCTGTGTGCAGGAAGCACAGTTCTTTTGGTCTGAGCAAGCTCACTATTTGGACCCCATAGGAAACACAGTAGAGTAGAAGAGTGCTCTTTTCTCAAAATCAGAGAGTCTTTCTTGTAAGGCGAGCTAGTGTTTGTTTCCCAGTCAGAAAGGGAGATGAATCCCATGCAGTTTCTTGTCCTATGAGTAAGAGTTGTTTTCTGATAAGAAGAGTCACTATTGTGCTCCTATTGCCATACACACTGCAAATAGCACTCGTGTCTGTTCCCAGCTAGTACAGTGTATTGGACTGAAGAGGAGCTACCGTTCTTGTCAGTTTCCTAAGCAGAGTTGAACTAGATATGGCCCGTGTGTGTAGGAAGCACAGTTCTTTTGTTCTGAGCAAGCTCAATGTTCGGACCCCATAGGAAACACAGTAGAGTAGAAGAGTGCTCTTTTCTCAAAAGCAGAGTGTGTTTCTTGTAAGGCGAGCTAGCGTTTGTTTCCCAGTCCTAAATGGAGTTGAATCCCATGCAGTTTTTGGTCCTACGAGCAAGAGTTGTTTTTTGGTAATAAAGTCACTGTTGCGCTCCCATTGCCATACACAGTGTAAATAGCACTCGCATCTGTTCCCAGCAAGTACAGTGTATTGGACTGAAGCGGAGCTACTGTTCTTGTCAGTTTCCTAAGCAGAGTTGAACTAGATATGGCCCGTGTGTGTAGGAAGCCCAGTTCTTTTGTTCTGAGCAAGCTCACTGTTCGGACCCCATAGGATACACAGTCGAGTAGAAGAGTGCTCTTTTCTCAAAAGCAGAGTGTGTTTCTTGTTAGGCGAGCTAGCGTTTGTTTCCCAGTCCTAAATGGAGTTGAATCACATGCAGATTCTTGTCCTACGAGCAAGAGTTGTTTTCTGGTAAGAAGAGTCACTATTGCACTCCCATTGTCATACACAGGGCAAATAGCACTGGCGTCTGTTCCCAGCTTGTACAGTGTATTGGACTAAACAGGAGCTACTGTTCTTTTCAGTTTCCTAAGCAGAATTGAATTAGATATGGCATTATTTGTAGGAAGCACAGTTCTTTTGTTCTGTGCAAGCTCACTGTTCAGACCCCCTAGGAAACACAGTAGAGTAGAAGAGTGCTCTTTTCTCAAAAGCAGAGTGTGTTTTTTTAAGGCAAGCTAGCGTTTGTTTCCCAGTCCTAAATGGAGTTGAATCACATGCAGTTTTTTTGTCCTACGAGCAAGAGGTGTTTTCTGGTAAGGAAAGTCACTATTGCGCTCCCATTTACATACACAGTGAAAATAGCACTGGCGTCTGTTCCCAGCAAGTACAGTGTATTGGACTGAAGCGTAGCTACTGTTCTTGTCAGTTTCCTAAGCAGAGTTGAACTAGATATGACCCCTGTGAAGCACAGTTCTTTTGTTCTGAGCAAGCTCAATATTTGGACCCCATAGGAAACACAGTAGAGTAGAAGAGTGCTCTTTTCTCAAAATCAGAGAGTCTTTCTTGTAAGGCGAGCTAGTGTTTGTTTCCCAGTCAGAAATGCAGTTGAATCCCATGCAGTTTCTTGTCCTATGAGTAAGAGTTGTTTTCTGATAAGAAGAGTCACTATTGTGCTCCTATTGCCATACACAGTGCAAATAGCACTGGCGTCTGTTCCCAGCTAGTACAGTGTATTGGACTGCAGAGGAGCTACCGTTCTTGTCAGTTTCCTAAGCAGAGTTGAACTATACGGCCCGTGTGGGTAGGAAGCACAGTTCTTTTGTTCTGAGCATGCTCAATGTTCGGACCCCATAGGAAACACAGTCGAGTAGAAGAGTGCTCTTTTCTCAAAAGCAGAGTGTGTTTCTTGTTAGGCGAGCTAGCGTTTGTTTCCCAGTCCTAAATGGAGTTGAATCACATGCAGATTCTTGTCCTACGAGCAAGAGTTTTTTTCTGGTAAGAAGAGTCTCTATTGCGCTCCCATTGTCATACACAGGGCAAATAGCACTGGCGTCTGTTCCCAGCATGTACAGTGTATTGGACTGAACAGGAGCTACTGTTCTTTTCAGTTTCCTAACCTGAATTGAACTAGATATGAGAGTATTTGTAGGAAGCACAGTTCTTTTGTTCTGAGCAAGCTCACTCTTCTGGCCCTATAGGAAACACAGTAGAGTAGAAGAGGGCTCTTTTCTCAAAAGCAGAGTGTGTTTCTTGTAAGGCGAGCTAGCGTTTGTTTCCCAGTCCTAAATGGAGTTGAATCACATGCAGTATTTGGTCCTACGAGCAAGAGTTGTTTTCTGGTAATAAAGTTACTATTGTGCTCCCATTGCCATACACAGTACAAATAGCACTCGCATCTGTTCCAAGCAAGTACAGTGCATTGGACTGAACAGGAGCTACTGTTCTTGTCAGTTTCCTAATCAGAGTTGAACTACATATGGTCCGTGTGTGTAGGAAGCACAGTTCTCTTGTTCTGAGCAAGCTCACTGTTCGGAACCCAAAGGAAACACAGTAGAGTAGAAGAGTGCTCTTTTCTCAAAAGCAGAGTGTGTTTCTTGTAAGGCGAGCTAGCGTTTGTTTCCCAGTCCTAAATGGAGTTGAATCACATGCAGTATTTGGTCCTACGAGCAAGAGTTGTTTTCTGGTAATAAAGTCACTATTGTGCTCCCATTGCCATACACAGTGCAAATAGCACTCGCATCTGTTCCAAGCAAGTACAGTGTATTGGACTGAACAGGAGCTACTGTTCTTGTCAGTTTCCTAATCAGAGTTGAACTACATATGGTCCGTGTGTGTAGGAAGCACAGTTCTTTTGTTCTGAGCAAGCTCACTGTTCGGAACCCAAAGGAAACACAGTAGAGTAGTAGAGTGCTCTTTTCTCAAAAGCAGAGTGTGTTTCTTGTAAGGCGAGCTAGCGTTTGTTTCCGAGTCCTAAATGGAGTTGAATCACATGCAGTTTTTGGTCCTACGAGCAAGAGTTGTTTTCTGGTAATAAAGTCACTATTGCGCTCCCATTGCCATACACAGTGCAAATAGCACTCGCATCTGTTCCCAGCAAGTACAGTGTATTGGACTGAAGCGGAGCTACTGTTCTTGTCGGTTTCCTAAGCAGAGTTGAACTAGATATGGCCCGTGTGTGTAGGTAGCACAGTTCTTTTGTTCTTAGCAAGCTCACTGTTCGGACCCCATAGGAAACACACTAGAGTAGAAGAGTGCTCTTTTCTCAAAAGCAGAGTGTGTTTCTTGTAAGGCAAGCTAGCATTTGTTTCCCAATCCTACATGGAGTTGAATCACATGCAGTTTTTGGTCCTCCGACCAAGAGTTGTTTTCTGGTAAGGAAAGACACTATTGCGCCACCATTTCTATACACAGTGCAAATAGCACTCGCGTCTGTTCCCAGCAATTACAGTGTATTGGACTGAAGCAGAGCTACTGTTCTTGTCAGTTTCCTAAGCAGAGTTGAACTAGATATGGCCCCTGTGTGCAGGAAGCACAGTTCTTTTGGTCTGAGCAAGCTCACTATTTGGACCCCATAGGAAACACAGTAGAGTAGAAGAGTGCTCTTTTCTCAAAATCAGAGAGTCTTTCTTGTAAGGCGAGCTAGTGTTTGTTTCCCAGTCAGAAAGGGAGATGAATCCCATGCAGTTTCTTGTCCTATGAGTAAGAGTTGTTTTCTGATAAGAAGAGTCACTATTGTGCTCCTATTGCCATACACAGTGGAAATAGCACTCGCGTCTGTTCCCAGCTAGTACAGTGTATTGGACTGAAGAGGAGCTACCGTTCTTGTCAGTTTCCTAAGCAGAGTTGAACTAGATATGGCCCGTGTGTGTAGGAAGCTCAGTTCTTTTGTTCTGAGCAAGCTCAATGTTCGGACTCCATAGGAAACACAGTAGAGTAGAAGACTGCTCTTTTCTCAAAAGCAGAGTGTGTTTCTTGTAAGGCGAGCTAGCGTTTGTTTCCCAGTCCTAAATGGAGTTGAATCACATGCAGTTTTTGGTCCTACGAGCAAGAGTTGTTTTTTGGTAATAAAGTCACTGTTGCGCTCCCATTGCCATACACAGTGTAAATAGCACTCGCATCTGTTCCCAGCAAGTACAGTGTATTGGACTGAAGCGGAGCTACTGTTCTTGTCAGTTTCCTAAGCAGAGTTGAACTAGATATGGCCCGTGTGTGTAGGAAGCCCATTTCTTTTGTTCTGAGCAAGCTCACTGTTCAGACCCCCTAGGAAACACAGTAGAGTAGAAGAGTGCTCTTTTCTCAAAAGCAGAGTGTGTTTTTTTAAGGCAAGCTAGCGTTTGTTTCCCAGTCCTAAATGGAGTTGAATCACATGCAGTTTTTTGTCCTACGAGCAAGAGGTGTTTTCTGGTAAGGAAAGTCACTATTGCGCTCCCATTTACATACACAGTGCAAATAGCACTCTCGTCTGTTACCAGCAAGTACAGTGTATTGGACTGAAGCGTAGCTACTGTTCTTGTCAGTTTCCTAAGCAGAGTTGAACTAGATATGGCCCCTGTGAGTAGGAAGCACAGTTCTTTTGTTCTGAGCAAGCTCAATATTTGGACCCCATAGGAAACACAGTAGAGTAGAAGAGTGCTCTTTTCTCAAAATCAGAGAGTCTTTCTTGTAAGGCGAGCTAGTGTTTGTTTCCCAGTCAGAAAGGGAGATGAATCCCATGCAGTTTCTTGTCCTATGAGTAAGAGTTGTTTTCTGATAAGAAGAGTCACTATTGTGCTCCTATTGCCATACACACTGCAAATAGCACTCGCGTCTGTTCCCAGCTAGTACAGTGTATTGGACTGAAGAGGAGCTACCGTTCTTGTCAGTTTCCTAAGCAGAGTTGAACTAGATATGGCCCGTGTGTGTAGGAAGCTCAGTTCTTTTGTTCTGAGCAAGCTCAATGTTCGGACTCCATAGGAAACACAGTAGAGTAGAAGACTGCTCTTTTCTCAAAAGCAGAGTGTGTTTCTTGTAAGGCGAGCTAGCGTTTGTTTCCCAGTCCTAAATGGAGTTGAATCACATGCAGTTTTTGGTCCTACGAGCAAGAGTTGTTTTTTGGTAATAAAGTCACTGTTGCGCTCCCATTGCCATACACAGTGTAAATAGCACTCGCATCTGTTCCCAGCAAGTACAGTGTATTGGACTGAAGCGGAGCTACTGTTCTTGTCGGTTTCCTAAGCAGAGTTGAACTAGATATGGCCCGTGTGTGTAGGAAGCCCATTTCTTTTGTTCTGAGCAAGCTCACTGTTCAGACCCCCTAGGAAACACAGTAGAGTAGAAGAGTGCTCTTTTCTCAAAAGCAGAGTGTGTTTTTTTAAGGCAAGTTAGCGTTTGTTTCCCAGTCCTAAATGGAGTTGAATAACATGCAGTTTTTTGTCCTACGAGCAAGAGGTGTTTTCTGGTAAGGAAAGTCACTATTGCGCTCCCATTTACATACACAGTGCAAATAGCACTCGCATCTGTTCCAAGCAAGTACAGTGTATTGGACTGAACAGGAGCTACTGTTCTTGTCAGTTTCCTAATCAGAGTTGAACTACATATGGTCCGTGTGTGTAGGAAGCACAGTTCTTTTGTTCTGAGCAAGCTCACTGTTCGGAACCCAAAGGAAACACAGTAGAGTAGTAGAGTGCTCTTTTCTCAAAAGCAGAGTGTGTTTCTTGTAAGGCGAGCTAGTGTTTGTTTCCGAGTCCTAAATGGAGTTGAATCACATGCAGTTTTTGGTCCTACGAGCAAGAGTTGTTTTCTGGTAATAAAGTCACTATTGCGCTCCCATTGCCATACACAGTGCAAATAGCACTCGCATCTGTTCCCAGCAAGTACAGTGTATTGGACTGAAGCGGAGCTACTGTTCTTGTCGGTTTCCTAAGCAGATTTGAACTAGATATGGCCCGTGTGTGTAGGTAGCACAGTTCTTTTGTTCTTAGCAAGCTCACTGTTCGGACCCCATAGGAAACACACTAGAGTAGAAGAGTGCTCTTTTCTCAAAAGCAGAGTGTGTTTCTTGTAAGACGAGCTAGCATTTGTTTCCCAATCCTACATGGAGTTGAATCACATGCAGTTTTTGGTCCTCCGACCAAGAGTTGTTTTCTGGTAAGGAAAGACACTATTGCGCCACCATTTCTATACACAGTGCAAATAGCACTCGCGTCTGTTCCCAGCAATTACAGTGTATTGGACTGAAGCAGAGCTACTGTTCTTGTCAGTTTCCTAAGCAGAGTTGAACTAGATATGGCCCCTGTGTGCAGGAAGCACAGTTCTTTTGGTCTGAGCAAGCTCACTATTTGGACCCCATAGGAAACACAGTAGAGTAGAAGAGTGCTCTTTTCTCAAAATCAGAGAGTCTTTCTTGTAAGGCGAGCTAGTGTTTGTTTCCCAGTCAGAAAGGGAGATGAATCCCATGCAGTTTCTTGTCCTATGAGTAAGAGTTGTTTTCTGATAAGAAGAGTCACTATTGTGCTCCTATTGCCATACACAGTGCAAATAGCACTCGCGTCTGTTCCCAGCTAGTACAGTGTATTGGACTGCAGAGGAGCTACCGTTCTTGTCAGTTTCCTAAGCAGAGTTGAACTATATGGCCCGTGTGGGTAGGAAGCACAGTTCTTTTGTTCTGAGCATGCTCAATGTTCGGACCCCATAGGAAACACAGTCGAGTAGAAGAGTGCTCTTTTCTCAAAAGCAGAGTGTGTTTCTTGTTAGGCGAGCTAGCGTTTGTTTCCCAGTCCTAAATGGAGTTGAATCACATGCAGATTCTTGTCCTACGAGCAAGAGTTTTTTTCTGGTAAGAAGAGTCACTATTGCGCTCCCATTGTCATACACAGGGCAAATAGCACTGGCGTCTGTTCCCAGCATGTACAGTGTATTGGACTGAACAGGAGCTACTGTTCTTTTCAGTTTCCTAACCTGAATTGAACTAGATATGGCAGTATTTGTAATAAGCACAGTTCTTTTGTTCTGAGCAAGCTCACTCTTCTGGCCCTATAGGAAACACAGTAGAGTAGAAGAGTGCTCTTTTCTCAAAAGCAGAGTGTGTTTCTTGTAAGGCGAGCTAGCGTTTGTTTCCCAGTCCTAAATGGAGTTGAATCACATGCAGTATTTGGTCCTACGAGCAAGAGTTGTTTTCTGGTAATAAAGTCACTATTGTGCTCCCATTGCCATACACAGTGCAAATAGCACTCGCATCTGTTCCAAGCAAGTACAGTGTATGGGACTGAACAGGAGCTACAGTTCTTGTCAGTTTCCTAATCAGAGTTGAACTACATATGGTCCGTGTGTGTAGGAAGCACAGTTCTTTTGTTCTGAGCAAGCTCACTGTTTGGAACCCAAAGGAAACACGGTAGAGTAGTAGAGTGCTCTTTTCTCAAAAGCAGAGTGTGTTTCTTGTAAGGCGAGCTAGCGTTTGTTTCCCAGTCCTAAATGGAGTTGAATCACATGCAGTTTTTGGTCCTACGAGCAAGAGTTGTTTTCTGGTAATAAAGTCACTATTGCGCTCCCATTGCCATACACAGTGCAAATAGCACTCGCATCTGTTCCCAGCAAGTACAGTGTATTGGACTGAAGTGGAGCTACTGTTCTTGTCGGTTTCCTAAGCAGAGTTGAACTAGATATGGCCCGTGTGTGTAGGTAGCACAGTTCTTTTGTTCTGAGCAAGCTCACTGTTCGTACCCCATAGGAAACACACTAGAGTAGAAGAGTGCTCTTTTCTCAAAAGCAGAGTGTGTTTCTTGTAAGGCGAGCTAGCATTTGTTTCCCAATCCTAAATGGAGTTGAATCACATGCAGTTTTTGGTCCTCTGACCAAGAGTTGTTTTCTGGTAAGGAAAGACACTATTGCGCCACCATTTCTATACACAGTGCAAATAGCACTCGCGTCTGTTCCCAGCAATTACAGTGTATTGGACTGAAGCGGAGCTACTGTTCTTGTCAGTTTCCTAAGCAGAGTTGAACTAGATATGGCCCCTGTGTGCAGGAAGCACATTTCTTTTGGTCTGAGCAAGCTCACTATTTGGACCCCATAGGAAACACAGTAGAGTAGAAGAGTGCTCTTTTCTCAAAATCAGAGAGTCTTTCTTGTAAGGCGAGCTAGTGTTTGTTTCCCAGTCAGAAAGGGAGATGAATCCCATGCAGTTTCTTGTCCTATGAGTAAGAGTTGTTTTCTGATAAGAAGAGTCACTATTGTGCTCCTATTGCCATAAACACTGCAAAGAGCACTCGCGTCTGTTCCCAGCTAGTACAGTGTATTGGACTGAAGAGGAGCTACCGTTCTTGTCAGTTTCCTAAGCAGAGTTGAACTAGATATGGCCCGTGTGTGTAGGAAGCACAGTTCTTTTGTTCTGAGCAAGCTCAATGTTCGGACCCCATAGGAAACACAGTAGAGTAGAAGAGTGCTCTTTTCTCAAAAGCAGAGTGTGTTTCTTGTAAGGCGAGCTAGCGTTTGTTTCCCAGTCCTAAATGGAGTTGAATCACATGCAGTTTTTGGTCCTACGAGCAAGAGTTGTTTTTTGGTAATAAAGTCACTGTTGCGCTCCCATTGCCATACACAGTGTAAATAGCACTCGCATCTGTTCCCAGCAAGTACAGTGTATTGGACTGAAGCGGAGCTACTGTTCTTGTCAGTTTCCTAAGCAGAGTTGAACTAGATATGGCCCGTGTGTGTAGGAAGCCCAGTTCTTTTGTTCTGAGCAAGCTCACTGTTCGGACCCCATAGGATACACAGTCGAGTAGAAGAGTGCTCTTTTCTCAAAAGCAGAGTGTGTTTCTTGTTAGGCGAGCTAGCGTTTGTTTCCCAGTCCTAAATGGAGTTGAATCACATGCAGATTCTTGTCCTACGAGCAAGAGTTGTTTTCTGGTAAGAAGAGTCACTATTGCACTCCCATTGTCATACACAGGGCAAATAGCACTGGCGTCTGTTCCCAGCTTGTACAGTGTATTGGACTGAACAGGAGCTACTGTTCTTTTCAGTTTCCTAAGCAGAATTGAATTAGATATGGCATTATTTGTAGGAAGCACAGTTCTTTTGTTCTGAGCAAGCTCACTGTTCAGACCCCCTAGGAAACACAGTAGAGTAGAAGAGTGCTCTTTTCTCAAAAGCAGAGTGTGTTTTTTTAAGGCAAGCTAGCGTTTGTTTCCCAGTCCTAAATGGAGTTGAATCACATGCAGTTTTTTTGTCCTACGAGCAAGAGGTGTTTTCTGGTAAGGAAAGTCACTATTGCGCTCCCATTTACATACACAGTGAAAATAGCACTGGCGTCTGTTCCCAGCAAGTACAGTGTATTGGACTGAAGCGTAGCTACTGTTCTTGTCAGTTTCCTAAGCAGAGTTGAACTAGATATGACCCCTGTGAAGCACAGTTCTTTTGTTCTGAGCAAGCTCAATATTTGGACCCCATAGGAAACACAGTAGAGTAGAAGAGTGCTCTTTTCTCAAAATCAGAGAGTCTTTCTTGTAAGGCGAGCTAGTGTTTGTTTCCCAGTCAGAAATGTAGTTGAATCCCATGCAGTTTCTTGTCCTATGAGTAAGAGTTGTTTTCTGATAAGAAGAGTCACTATTGTGCTCCTATTGCCATACACAGTGCAAATAGCACTGGCGTCTGTTCCCAGCTAGTACAGTGTATTGGACTGCAGAGGAGCTACCGTTCTTGGCAGTTTCCTAAGCAGAGTTGAACTATATGGCCCGTGTGGGTAGGAAGCACAGTTCTTTTGTTCTGAGCATGCTCAATGTTCGGACCCCATAGGAAACACAGTCGAGTAGAAGAGTGCTCTTTTCTCAAAAGCAGAGTGTGTTTCTTGTTAGGCGAGCTAGCGTTTGTTTCCCAGTCCTAAATGGAGTTGAATCACATGCAGATTCTTGTCCTACGAGCAAGAGTTTTTTTCTGGTAAGAAGAGTCACTATTGCGCTCCCATTGTCATACACAGGGCAAATAGCACTGGCGTCTGTTCCCAGCATGTACAGTGTATTGGACTGAACAGGAGCTACTGTTCGTGTCAGTTTCCTAATCAGAGTTGAACTAGAAATGGCAGTATTTGTAGGAAGCACAGTTTTTTGTTCTGAGCAAGCTCACTCTTCTGGCCCTATAGGAAACACAGTAGAGTAGAAGAGTGCTCTTTTCTCAAAAGCAGAGTGTGTTTCTTGTAAGGCGAGCTAGCGTTTGTTTCCCAGTCCTAAATGGAGTTGAATCACATGCAGTATTTGGTCCTACGAGCAAGAGTTGTTTTCTGGTAATAAAGTTACTATTGTGCTCCCATTGCCATACACAGTACAAATAGCACTCGCATCTGTTCCAAGCAAGTACAGTGCATTGGACTGAACAGGAGCTACTGTTCTTGTCAGTTTCCTAATCAGAGTTGAACTACATATGGTCCGTGTGTGTAGGAAGCACAGTTCTCTTGTTCTGAGCAAGCTCACTGTTCGGAAACCAAAGGAAACACAGTAGAGTAGAAGAGTGCTCTTTTCTCAAAAGCAGAGTGTGTTTCTTGTAAGGCGAGCTAGCGTTTGTTTCCCAGTCCTAAAAGGAGTTGAATCACATGCAGTTTTTGGTCCTACGAGCAAGAGTTGTTTTTTGGTAATAAAGTCACTGTTGCGCTCCCATTGCCATACACAGTGTAAATAGCACTCGCTTCTGTTCCCAGCAAGTACAGTGTATTGGACTGAAGCGGAGCTACTGTTCTTGTCAGTATCCTAAGCAGAGTTGAACTAGATATGGCCCGTGTGTGTAGGAAGCCCATTTCTTTTGTTCTGAGCAAGCTCACTGTTCAGACCCCCTAGGAAACACAGTAGAGTAGAAGAGTGCTCTTTTCTCAAAAGCAGAGTGTGTTTTTTTAAGGCAAGCTAGCGTTTGTTTCCCAGTCCTAAATGGAGTTGAATCACATGCAGTTTTTTGTCCTACGAGCAAGAGGTGTTTTCTGGTAAGGAAAGTCACTATTGCGCAATCCATTTACATACACAGTGCAAATATCACTCTCGTCTGTTCCCAGCAAGTACAGTGTATTGGACTGAAGCGTAGCTACTGTTCTTGTCAGTTTCCTAAGCAGAGTTGAACTAGATATGGCCCCTGTGAGTAGGAAGCACAGTTCTTTTGTTCTGAGCAAGCTCAATATTTGGACCCCATAGGAAACACAGTAGAGTAGAAGAGTGCTCTTTTCTCAAAATCAGAGAGTCTTTCTTGTAAGGCGAGCTAGTGTTTGTTTCCCAGTCAGAAAGGGAGATGAATCCCATGCAGTTTCTTGTCCTATGAGTAAGAGTTGTTTTCTGATAAGAAGAGTCACTATTGTGCTCCTATTGCCATACACACTGCAAATAGCATTCGCGTCTGTTCCCAGCTAGTACAGTGTATTGGACTGAAGAGGAGCTACCGTTCTTGTCAGTTTCCTAAGCAGAGTTGAACTAGATATGGCCCGTGTGTGTAGGAAGCTCAGTTCTTTTGTTCTGAGCAAGCTCATTGTTCGGACTCCATAGGAAACACAGTAGAGTAGAAGACTGCTCTTTTCTCAAAAGCAGAGTGTGTTTCTTGTAAGGCGAGCTAGCGTTTGTTTCCCAGTCCTAAATGGAGTTGAATCACATGCAGTTTTTGGTCCTACGAGCAAGAGTTGTTTTTTGGTAATAAAGTCACTGTTGCGCTCCCATTGCCATACACAGTGTAAATAGCACTCGCATCTGTTCCCAGCAAGTACAGTGTATTGGACTGAAGCGGAGCTACTGTTCTTGTCAGTTTCCTAAGCAGAGTTGAACTAGATATGGCCCGTGTGTGTAGGAAGCCCATTTCTTTTGTTCTGAGCAAGCTCACTGTTCAGACCCCCTAGGAAACACAGTAGAGTAGAAGAGTGCTCTTTTCTCAAAAGCAGAGTGTGTTTTTTTAAGGCAAGCTAGCGTTTGTTTCCCAGTCCTAAATGGAGTTGAATCACATGCAGTTTTTTGTCCTACGAGCAAGAGGTGTTTTCTGGTAAGGAAAGTCACTATTGCGCTCCCATTTACATACACAGTGCAAATAGCACTCTCGTCTGTTCCCAGCAAGTACAGTGTATTGGACTGAAGCGTAGCTACTGTTCTTGTCAGTTTCCTAAGCAGAGTTGAACTAGATATGGCCCCTGTGAGTAGGAAGCACAGTTCTTTTGTTCTGAGCAAGCTCAATATTTGGACCCCATAGGAAACACAGTAGAGTAGAAGAGTGCTCTTTTCTCAAAATCAGAGAGTCTTTCTTGTAAGGCGAGCTAGTGTTTGTTTCCCAGTCAGAAATGCAGTTGAATCCCATGCAGTTTCTTGTCCTATGAGTAAGAGTTGTTTTCTGATAAGAAGAGTCACTATTGTGCTCCTATTGCCATACACAGTGCAAATAGCACTCGCGTCTGTTCCCAGCTAGTACAGTGTATTGGACTGCAGAGGAGCTACCGTTCTTGTCAGTTTCCTAAGCAGAGTTGAACTATATGGCCCGTGTGGGTAGGAAGCACAGTTCTTTTGTTCTGAGCATGCTCAATGTTCGGACCCCATAGGAAACACAGTCGAGTAGAAGAGTGCTCTTTTCTCAAAAGCAGAGTGTGTTTCTTGTTAGGCGAGCTAGCGTTTGTTTCCCAGTCCTAAATGGAGTTGAATCACATGCAGATTCTTGTCCTACGAGCAAGAGTTTTTTTCTGGTAAGAAGAGTCACTATTGCGCTCCCATTGTCATACACAGGGCAAATAGCACTGGCGTCTGTTCCCAGCATGTACAGTGTATTGGACTGAACAGGAGCTACTGTTCTTTTCAGTTTCCTAACCTGAATTGAACTAGATATGGCAGTATTTGTAGGAAGCACAGTTCTTTTGTTCTGAGCAAGCTCACTCTTCTGGCCCTATAGGAAACACAGTAGAGTAGAAGAGTGCTCTTTTCTCAAAAGCAGAGTGTGTTTCTTGTAAGGCGAGCTAGCGTTTGTTTCCCAGTCCTAAATGGAGTTGAATCACATGCAGTAATTGGTCCTACGAGCAAGAGTTGTTTTCTGGTAATAAAGTCACTATTGTGCTCCCATTGCCATACACAGTGCAAATAGCACTCGCATCTGTTCCAAGCAAGTACAGTGTATTGGACTGAACAGGAGCTACTGTTCTTGTCAATTTCCTAATCAGAGTTGAACTACATATGGTCCGTGTGTGTAGGAAGCACAGTTCTTTTGTTCTGAGCAAGCTCACTGTTCGGAACCCAAAGGAAACACAGTAGAGTAGTAGAGTGCTCTTTTCTCAAAAGCAGAGTGTGTTTCTTGTAAGGCGAGCTAGCGTTTGTTTCCCAGTCCTAAATGGAGTTGAATCACATGCAGTTTTTGGTCCTACGAGCAAGAGTTGTTTTCTGGTAATAAAGTCACTATTGCGCTCCCATTGTCATACACAGTGCAAATAGCACTCGCATCTGTTCCCAGTAAGTACAGTGTATTGGACTGAAGCGGAGCTACTGTTCTTGTCGGTTTCCTAAGCAGAGTTGAACTAGATATGGCCCGTGTGTGTAGGAAGCACAGTTCTTTTGTTCTGAGCAAGCTCACTGTTCGGACCCCATAGGAAACACACTAGAGTAGAAGAGTGCTCTTTTCTCAAAAGCAGAGTGTGTTTCTTGTAAGGCGAGCTAGCATTTGTTTCCCAATCCTAAATGGAGTTGAATCACATGCAGTTTTTGGTCCTCCAACGAAGAGTTGTTTTCCGGTAAGGAAAGACACTATTGCGCCACCATTTCTATACACAGCGCAAATAGCACTCGCGTCTGTTCCTAGCAATTACAGTGTATTGGACTGAAGCGGAGCTACTGTTCTTGTCAGTTTCCTAAGCAGAGTTGAACTAGATATGGCCCCTGTGTGCAGGAAGCACAGTTCTTTTGGTCTGAGCAAGCTCACTATTTGGACCCCATAGGAAACACAGTAGAGTAGAAGAGTGCTCTTTTCTCAAAATCAGAGAGTCTTTCTTGTAAGGCGAGCTAGTGTTTGCTTCCCAGTCAGAAATGGAGATGAATCCCATGCAGTTTCTTGTCCTATGAGTAAGAGTTGTTTTCTGATAAGAAGAGTCACTATTGTGCTCCTATTGCCATACACACTGCAAATAGCACTCGCGTCTGTTCCCAGCTAGTACAGTGTATTGGACTGAAGAGGAGCTACCGTTCTTGTCAGTTTCCTAAGCAGAGTTGAACTAGATATGGCCCGTGTGTGTAGGAAGCACAGTTCTTTTGTTCTGAGCAAGCTCAATGTTCGGACCCCATAGGAAACACAGTAGAGTAGAAGAGTGCTCTTTTCTCAAAAGCAGAGTGTGTTTCTTGTAAGGCGAGCTAGCGTTTGTTTCCCAGTCCTAAATGGAGTTGAATCACATGCAGTTTTTGGTCCTACGAGCAAGAGTTGTTTTTTGGTAAGAAGAGTCACTATTGCACTCCCATTGTCATACACAGGGCAAATAGCACTGGCGTCTGTTCCCAGCATGTACAGTGTATTGGACTGAACAGGAGCTACTGTTCTTTTCAGTTTCCTAAGCAGAATTGAATTAGATATGGCATTATTTGTAGGAAGCACAGTTCTTTTGTTCCGAGCAAGCTCACTGTTCAGACCCCCTAGGAAACACAGTAGAGTAGAAGAGTGCTCTTTTCTCAAAAGCAGAGTGTGTTTTTTTAAGGCAAGCTAGCGTTTGTTTCCCAGTCCTAAATGGAGTTGAATCACATGCAGTTTTTTTGTCCTACGAGCAAGAGGTGTTTTCTGGTAAGGAAAGTCACTATTGCGCTCCCATTTACATACACAGTGCAAATAGCACTGGCGTCTGTTCCCAGCAAGTACAGTGTATTGGACTGAAGCGTAGCTACTGTTCTTGTCAGTTTCCTAAGCAGAGTTGAACTAGATATGACCCCTGTGAAGCACAGTTCTTTTGTTCTGAGCAAGCTCAATATTTGGACCCCATAGGAAACACAGTAGAGTAGAAGAGTGCTCTTTTCTCAAAATCAGAGAGTCTTTCTTGTAAGGCGAGCTAGTGTTTGTTTCCCAGTCAGAAATGCAGTTGAATCCCATGCAGTTTCTTGTCCTATGAGTAAGAGTTGTTTTCTGATAAGAAGAGTCACTATTGTGCTCCTATTGCCATACACAGTGCAAATAGCACTCGCGTCTGTTCCCAGCTAGTACAGTGTATTGGACTGCAGAGGAGCTACCGTTCTTGTCAGTTTCCTAAGCAGAGTTAAACTATATGGCCCGTGTGGGTAGGAAGCACAGTTATTTTGTTCTGAGCATGCTCAATGTTCGGACCCATAGGAAACACAGTCGAGTAGAAGAGTGCTCTTTTCTCAAAAGCAGAGTGTGTTTCTTGTTAGGCGAGCTAGCGTTTGTTTCCCAGTCCTAAATGGAGTTGAATCACATGCAGATTCTTGTCCTACGAGCAAGAGTTTTTTTCTGGTAAGAAGAGTCACTATTGCGCTCCCATTGTCATACACAGGGCAAATAGCACTGGCGTCTGTTCCCAGCATGTACAGTGTATTGGACTGAACAGGAGCTACTGTTCTTTTCAGTTTCCTAACCTGAATTGAACTAGATATGAGAGTATTTGTAGGAAGCACAGTTCTTTTGTTCTGAGCAAGCTCACTCTTCTGGCCCTATAGGAAACACAGTAGAGTAGAAGAGTGCTCTTTTCTCAAAAGCAGAGTGTGTTTCTTGTAAGGCGAGCTAGCATTTGTTTCCCAGTCCTAAATGGAGTTGAATCACATGCAGTATTTGGTCCTAAGAGCAAGGTTTGTTTTCTGGTAATAAAGTCACTATTGTGCTCCCATTGCCATACACAGTGCAAATAGCACTCGCATCTGTTCCAAGCAAGTACACTGTATTGGACTGAACAGGAGCTACTGTTCTTGTCAGTTTCCTAATCAGAGTTGAACTACATATGGTCCGTGTGTGTAGGAAGCACAGTTCTTTTGTTCTGAGCAAGCTCACTGTTCGGAACCCAAAGGAAACACAGTAGAGTAGTAGAGTGCTCTTTTCTCAAAAGCAGAGTTTGTTTCTTGTAAGGCGAGCTAGCGTTTGTTTCCCAGTCCTTAATGGAGTTGAATCACATGCAGTTTTTGGTCCTACGAGCAAGAGTTGTTTTCTGGTAATAAAGTCACTATTGCGCTCCCATTGCCATACACAGTGCAAATAGCACTCGCATCTGTTCCCAGCAAGTACAGTGTATTGGACTGAAGCGGAGCTACTGTTCTTGTCGGTTTCCTAAGCAGAGTTGAACTAGATATGGCCCGTGTGTGTAGGAAGCACAGTTCTTTTGTTCTGAGCAAGCTCACTGTTCGGACCCCATAGGAAACACACTAGAGTAGAAGAGTGCTCTTTTCTCAAAAGCAGAGTGTGTTTCTTGTAAGGCGAGCTAGCATTTGTTTCCCAATCCTAAATGGAGTTGAATCACATGCAGTTTTTGGTCCTCCGACCAAGAGTTGTTTTCTGGTAAGGAAAGACACTATTGCGCCACCATTTCTATACACAGTGCAAATAGCACTCGCGTCTGTTCCCAGCAATTACAGTGTATTGGACTGAAGCGGAGCTACTGTTCTTGTCAGTTTCCTAAGCAGAGTTGAACTAGATATGGCCCCTGTGTTCAGGAAGAACAGTTCTTTTGGTCTGAGCAAGCTCACTATTTGGACCCCATAGGAAACACAGTAGAGTAGAAGAGTGCTCTTTTCTCAAAATCAGAGAGTCTTTCTTGTAAGGCGAGCTAGTGTTTGTTTCCCAGTCAGAAAGGGAGATGAATCCCATGCAGTTTCTTGTCCTATGAGTAAGAGTTGCTTTCTGATAAGAAGAGTCACTATTGTGCTCCTATTGCCATACACAGTGCAAATAGCACTTGCGTCTGTTCCCAGCTAGTACAGTGTATTGGACTGAAGAGGAGCTACTGTTCTTGTCAGTTTCCTAAGCAGAGTTGAACTAGATATGGCCCCTGTGTGCAGGAAGCACAGTTCTTTTGGTCTGAGCAAGCTCACTATTTGGACCCCATAGGAAACACAGTAGAGTAGAAGAGTGCTCTTTTCTCAAAATCAGAGAGTCTTTCTTGTAAGGCGAGCTAGTGTTTGCTTCCCAGTCAGAAATGGAGATGAATCCCATGCAGTTTCTTGTCCTATGAGTAAGAGTTGTTTTCTGATAAGAAGAGTCACTATTGTGCTCCTATTGCCATACACACTGCAAATAGCACTCGCGTCTGTTCCCAGCTAGTACAGTGTATTGGACTGAAGAGGAGCTACCGTTCTTGTCAGTTTCCTAAGCAGAGTTGAACTAGATATGGCCCGTGTGTGTAGGAAGCACAGTTCTTTTGTTCTGAGCAAGCTCAATGTTCGGACCCCATAGGAAACACAGTAGAGTAGAAGAGTGCTCTTTTCTCAAAAGCAGAGTGTGTTTCTTGTAAGGCGAGCTAGCGTTTGTTTCCCAGTCCTAAATGGAGTTGAATCACATGCAGTTTTTGGTCCTACGAGCAAGAGTTGTTTTTTGGTAAGAAGAGTCACTATTGCACTCCCATTGTCATACACAGGGCAAATAGCACTGGCGTCTGTTCCCAGCATGTACAGTGTATTGGACTGAACAGGAGCTACTGTTCTTTTCAGTTTCCTAAGCAGAATTGAATTAGATATGGCATTATTTGTAGGAAGCACAGTTCTTTTGTTCCGAGCAAGCTCACTGTTCAGACCCCCTAGGAAACACAGTAGAGTAGAAGAGTGCTCTTTTCTCAAAAGCAGAGTGTGTTTTTTTAAGGCAAGCTAGCGTTTGTTTCCCAGTCCTAAATGGAGTTGAATCACATGCAGTTTTTTTGTCCTACGAGCAAGAGGTGTTTTCTGGTAAGGAAAGTCACTATTGCGCTCCCATTTACATACACAGTGCAAATAGCACTGGCGTCTGTTCCCAGCAAGTACAGTGTATTGGACTGAAGCGTAGCTACTGTTCTTGTCAGTTTCCTAAGCAGAGTTGAACTAGATATGACCCCTGTGAAGCACAGTTCTTTTGTTCTGAGCAAGCTCAATATTTGGACCCCATAGGAAACACAGTAGAGTAGAAGAGTGCTCTTTTCTCAAAATCAGAGAGTCTTTCTTGTAAGGCGAGCTAGTGTTTGTTTCCCAGTCAGAAATGCAGTTGAATCCCATGCAGTTTCTTGTCCTATGAGTAAGAGTTGTTTTCTGATAAGAAGAGTCACTATTGTGCTCCTATTGCCATACACAGTGCAAATAGCACTCGCGTCTGTTCCCAGCTAGTACAGTGTATTGGACTGCAGAGGAGCTACCGTTCTTGTCAGTTTCCTAAGCAGAGTTAAACTATATGGCCCGTGTGGGTAGGAAGCACAGTTATTTTGTTCTGAGCATGCTCAATGTTCGGACCCATAGGAAACACAGTCGAGTAGAAGAGTGCTCTTTTCTCAAAAGCAGAGTGTGTTTCTTGTTAGGCGAGCTAGCGTTTGTTTCCCAGTCCTAAATGGAGTTGAATCACATGCAGATTCTTGTCCTACGAGCAAGAGTTTTTTTCTGGTAAGAAGAGTCACTATTGCGCTCCCATTGTCATACACAGGGCAAATAGCACTGGCGTCTGTTCCCAGCATGTACAGTGTATTGGACTGAACAGGAGCTACTGTTCTTTTCAGTTTCCTAACCTGAATTGAACTAGATATGAGAGTATTTGTAGGAAGCACAGTTCTTTTGTTCTGAGCAAGCTCACTCTTCTGGCCCTATAGGAAACACAGTAGAGTAGAAGAGTGCTCTTTTCTCAAAAGCAGAGTGTGTTTCTTGTAAGGCGAGCTAGCATTTGTTTCCCAGTCCTAAATGGAGTTGAATCACATGCAGTATTTGGTCCTAAGAGCAAGGTTTGTTTTCTGGTAATAAAGTCACTATTGTGCTCCCATTGCCATACACAGTGCAAATAGCACTCGCATCTGTTCCAAGCAAGTACACTGTATTGGACTGAACAGGAGCTACTGTTCTTGTCAGTTTCCTAATCAGAGTTGAACTACATATGGTCCGTGTGTGTAGGAAGCACAGTTCTTTTGTTCTGAGCAAGCTCACTGTTCGGAACCCAAAGGAAACACAGTAGAGTAGTAGAGTGCTCTTTTCTCAAAAGCAGAGTTTGTTTCTTGTAAGGCGAGCTAGCGTTTGTTTCCCAGTCCTTAATGGAGTTGAATCACATGCAGTTTTTGGTCCTACGAGCAAGAGTTGTTTTCTGGTAATAAAGTCACTATTGCGCTCCCATTGCCATACACAGTGCAAATAGCACTCGCATCTGTTCCCAGCAAGTACAGTGTATTGGACTGAAGCGGAGCTACTGTTCTTGTCGGTTTCCTAAGCAGAGTTGAACTAGATATGGCCCGTGTGTGTAGGAAGCACAGTTCTTTTGTTCTGAGCAAGCTCACTGTTCGGACCCCATAGGAAACACACTAGAGTAGAAGAGTGCTCTTTTCTCAAAAGCAGAGTGTGTTTCTTGTAAGGCGAGCTAGCATTTGTTTCCCAATCCTAAATGGAGTTGAATCACATGCAGTTTTTGGTCCTCCGACCAAGAGTTGTTTTCTGGTAAGGAAAGACACTATTGCGCCACCATTTCTATACACAGTGCAAATAGCACTCGCGTCTGTTCCCAGCAATTACAGTGTATTGGACTGAAGCGGAGCTACTGTTCTTGTCAGTTTCCTAAGCAGAGTTGAACTAGATATGGCCCCTGTGTTCAGGAAGAACAGTTCTTTTGGTCTGAGCAAGCTCACTATTTGGACCCCATAGGAAACACAGTAGAGTAGAAGAGTGCTCTTTTCTCAAAATCAGAGAGTCTTTCTTGTAAGGCGAGCTAGTGTTTGTTTCCCAGTCAGAAAGGGAGATGAATCCCATGCAGTTTCTTGTCCTATGAGTAAGAGTTGCTTTCTGATAAGAAGAGTCACTATTGTGCTCCTATTGCCATACACAGTGCAAATAGCACTTGCGTCTGTTCCCAGCTAGTACAGTGTATTGGACTGAAGAGGAGCTACTGTTCTTGTCAGTTTCCTAAGCAGAGTTGAACTAGATATGGCCCGTTTGTGTAGGAAGCCCAGTTCTTTTGTTCTGAGCAAGCTCACTGTTCGGACCCCATAGGATACACAGTCGAGTAGAAGAGTGCTCTTTTCTCAAAAGCAGAGTGTGTTTCTTGTAAGGCGAGCTAGCATTTGTTTCCCAGTCCTAAATGGAGTTGAATCACATGCAGTATTTGGTCCTACGAGCAAGAGTTGTTTTCTGTTAATAAAGTCACTATTGTGCTCCCATTGCCATACACAGTGCAAATAGCACTTGCATCTGTTCCAAGCAAGTACAGTGTATTGGACTGAACAGGAGCTACTGTTCTTGTCAGTTTCCTAATCAGAGTTGAACTACATATGGTCCGTGTGTGTAGGAAGCACAGTTCTTTTGTTCTGAGCAAGCTCACTGTTCGGAACCCAAAGGAAACACAGTAGAGTAGTAGAGTGCTGTTTTCTCAAAAGCAGAGTGTGTTTCTTGTAAGGCGAGCTAGCGTTTGTTTCCGAGTCCTAAATGGAGTTGAATCACATGCAGTTTTTGGTCCTACGAGCAAGAGTTGTTTTCTGGTAATAAAGTCACTATTGCGCTCCCATTGCCATACACAGTGCAAATAGCACTCGCATCTGTTCCCAGCAAGTACAGTGTATTGGACTGAAGCGGAGCTACTGTTCTTGTCGGTTTCCTAAGCAGAGTTGAACTAGATATGGCCGTGTGTGTAGGAAGCACAGTTCTTTTGTTCTGAGCAAGCTCACTGTTCGGACCCCATAGGAAACACACTAGAGTAGAAGAGTGCTCTTTTCTCAAAAGCAGAGTGTGTTTCTTGTAAGGCGAGCTAGCATTTGTTTCCCAATCCTAAATGGAGTTGAATCACATGCAGTTTTTGGTCCTCCGACCAAGAGTTGTTTTCTGGTAAGGAAAGACACTATTGCGCCACCATTTCTATACACAGTGCAAATAGCACTCGCGTCTGTTCCCAGCAATTACAGTGTATTGGACTGAAGCGGAGCTACTGTTCTTGTCAGTTTCCTAAGCAGAGTTGAACTAGATATGGCCCCTGTGTGCAGGAAGCACAGTTCTTTTGGTCTGAGCAAGCTCACTATTTGGACCCCATAGGAAACACAGTAGAGTAGAAGAGTGCTCTTTTCTCAAAATCAGAGAGTCTTTCTTGTAAGGCGAGCTAGTGTTTGTTTCCCAGTCAGAAAGGGAGATGAATCCCATGCAGTTTCTTGTCCTATGAGTAAGAGTTGTTTTCTGATAAGAAGAGTCACTATTGTGCTCCTATTGCCATACACAGTGCAAATAGCACTTGCGTCTGTTCCCAGCTAGTACAGTGTATTGGACTGAAGAGGAGCTACCGTTCTTGTCAGTTTCCTAAGCAGAGTTGAACTAGATATGGCCCGTGTGTGTAGGAAGCACAGTTCTTTTGTTCTGAGCAAGCTCAATGTTCGGACCCCATAGGAAACACAGTAGAGTAGAAGACTGCTCTTTTCTCAAAAGCAGAGTGTGTTTCTTGTAAGGCGAGCTAGCGTTTGTTTCCCAGTCCTAAATGGAGTTGAATCACATGCAGTTTTTGGTCCTACGAGCAAGAGTTGTTTTTTGGTAATAAAGTCACTGTTGCGCTCCCATTGCCATACACAGTGTAAATAGCACTCGCATCTGTTCCCAGCAAGTACAGTGTATTGGACTGAAGTGGAGCTACTGTTCTTGTCAGTTTCCTAAGCAGAGTTGAACTAGATATGGCCCGTGTGTGTAGGAAGCCCAGTTCTTTTGTTCTGAGCAAGCTCACTGTTCGGACCCCATAGGATACACAGTCGAGTAGAAGAGTGCTCTTTTTTCAAAAGCAGAGTGTGTTTCTTGTTAGGCGAGCTAGCGTTTGTTTCCCAGTCTTAAATGGAGTTGAATCACATGCAGATTCTTGTCCTATGAGCAAGAGTTGTTTTCTGGTAAGAAGAGTCACTATTGCACTCCCATTGTCATACACAGGGCAAATAGCACTGGCGTCTGTTCCCAGTATGTACAGTGTATTGGACTGAACAGGAGCTACTGTTCTTTTCAGTTTCCTAAGCAGAATTGAATTAGATATGGCATTATTTGTAGGAAGCACAGTTCTTTTGTTCTGAGCAAGCTCACTGTTCAGACCCCCTAGAAAACACAGTAGAGTAGAAGAGTGCTCTTTTCTCAAAAGCAGAGTGTGTTTTTTTAAGGCAAGCTAGCGTTTGTTTCCCAGTCCTAAATGGAGTTGAATCACATGCATTTTTTTGTCCTACGAGCAAGAGGTGTCTTCTGGTAAGGAAAGTCACTATTGCGCTCCCATTTACATACACAGTGCAAATAGCACTGGCGTCTGTTACCAGCAAGTACAGTGTATTGGACTGAAGCGTAGCTACTGTTCTTGTCAGTTTCCTAAGCAGAGTTGAACTAGACATGGCCCCTGTGAGTAGGAAGCACAGTTCTTCTGTTCTGAGCAAGCTCAATATTTGGACCCCATAGGAAACACAGTAGAGTAGAAGAGTGCTCTTTTCTCAAAATCAGAGAGTCTTTCTTGTAAGGCGAGCTAGTGTTTGTTTCCCAGTCAGAAATGCAGTTGAATCCCATGCAGTTTCTTGTCCTATGAGTAAGAGTTGTTTTCTGATAAGAAGAGTCACTATTGTGCTCCTATTGCCATACACAGTGCAAATAGCACTCGCGTCTGTTCCCAGCTAGTACAGTGTATTGGACTGCAGAGGAGCTACCGTTCTTGTCAGTTTCCTAAGCAGAGTTGAACTATATGGCCCGTGTGTGTAGGAAGCACAGTTCTTTTGTTCTGAGCATGCTCAATGTTTGGACCTCATAGGAAACACAGTCGAGTAGAAGAGTGCTCTTTTCTCAAAAGCAGAGTGTGATTCTTGTTAGGCGAGCTAGCGTTTGTTTCCCAGTCCTAAATGGAGTTGAATCACATGCAGATTCTTGTCCTACGAGCAAGAGTTTTTTTCTGGTAAGAAGAGTCACTATTAAGCTCCCATTGTCATACACAGGGCAAATAGCACTGGCGTCTGTTCCCAGCATGTACAGTGTATTGGACTGAACAGGAGCTACTATTCTTTTCAGTTTCCTACCCTGAATTGAACTAGATATGGCAGTATTTGTAGGAAGCACAGTTTTTTGTTCTGAGCAAGCTCACTCTTCTGGCCCTATAGGAAACACAGTAGAGAAGAAGAGTGCTCTTTTCTCAAAAGCAGAGTGTGTTTCTTGTAAGGCGAGCTAGCGTTTGTTTCCCAGTCCTAAATGGAGTTGAATCACATGCAGTATTTGGTCCTACGAGCAAGAGTTGTTTTCTGGTAATAAAGTCACTATTGTGCTCCCATTGCCATACACAGTGCAAATAGCACTCGCATCTGTTCCAAGCAAGTACAGTGTATTGGACTGAACAGGAGCTACTGTTCTTGTCAGTTTCCTAATCAGAGTTGAACTACATATGGTCCGTGTGTGTAGGAAGCACAGTTCTTTTGTTCTGAGCAAGCTCACTGTTCGGAACCCAAAGGAAACACAGTAGAGTAGTAGAGTGCTCTTTTCTCAAAAGCAGAGTGTGTTTCTTGTAAGGCGAGCTAGCGTTTGTTTCCCAGTCCTAAATGGAGTTGAATCACATGCAGTTTTTGGTCCTACGAGCAAGAGTTGTTTTCTGGTAATAAAGTCACTATTGCGCTCCCATTGCCATACACAGTGCAAATAGCACTCGCATCTGTTCCCAGCAAGTACAGTGTATTGGACTGAAGCGGAGCTACTGTTCTTGTCGGTTTCCTAAGCAGAGTTGAACTAGATATGGCCCGTGTGGGTAGGAAGCACAGTTCTTTTGTTCTGAGCAAGCTCACTGTTCGGACCCCATAGGAAACACACTAGAGTAGAAGAGTGCTCTTTTCTCAAAAGCAGAGTGTGTTTCTTGTAAGGCGAGCTAGCATTTGTTTCCCAATCCTAAATGGAGTTGAATCACATGCAGTTTTTGATCCTCCGACCAAGAGTTGTTTTCTGGTAAGGAAAGACACTATTGCGCCACCATTTCTATACACAGTGCAAATAGCACTCGCGTCTGTTCCCAGCAATTACAGTGTATTGGACTGAAGCGGAGCTACTGTTCTTGTCAGTTTCCTAAGCAGAGTTGAACTAGATATGGCCCCTGTGTGCAGGAAGCACAGTTCTTTTGGTCTGAGCAAGCTCACTATTTGGACCCCATAGGAAACACAGTAGAGTAGAAGAGTGCTCTTTTCTCAAAATCAGAGAGTCTTTCTTGTAAGGCGAGCTAGTGTTTGTTTCCAGTCAGAAAGGGAGATGAATCCCATGCAGTTTCTTGTCCTATGAGTAAGAGTTGCTTTCTGATAAGAAGAGTCACTATTGTGCTCCTATTGCCATACACACTGCAAATAGCACTCGTGTCTGTTCCCAGCTAGTACAGTGTATTGGACTGAAGAGGAGCTACCGTTCTTGTCAGTTTCCTAAGCAGAGTTGAACTAGATATGGCCCGTGTGTGTAGGAAGCACAGTTCTTTTGTTCTGAGCAAGCTCAATGTTCGGACCCCATAGGAAACACAGTAGAGTAGAAGACTGCTCTTTTCTCAAAAGCAGAGTGTGTTTCTTGTAAGGCGAGCTAGCGTTTGTTTCCCAGTCCTAAATGGAGTTGAATCACATGCAGTTTTTGGTCCTACGAGCAAGAGTTGTTTTTTGGTAATAAAGTCACTGTTGCGCTCCCATTGCCATACACAGTGTAAATAGCACTCGCATCTGTTCCCAGCAAGTACAGTGTATTGGACTGAAGCGGAGCTACTGTTCTTGTCAGTTTCCTAAGCAGAGTTGAACTAGATATGGCCCGTGTGTGTAGGAAGCCCAGTTCTTTTGTTCTGAGCAAGCTCACTGTTCGGACCCCATAGGATACACAGTCGAGTAGAAGAGTGCTCTTTTTTCAAAAGCAGAGTGTGTTTCTTGTTAGGCGAGCTAGCGTTTGTTTCCCAGTCTTAAATGGAGTTGAATCACATGCAGATTCTTGTCCTACGAGCAAGAGTTGTTTTCTGGTAAGAAGAGTCACTATTGCACTCCCATTGTCATACACAGGGCAAATAGCACTGGCGTCTGTTCCCAGCATGTACAGTGTATTGGACTGAACAGGAGCTACTGTTCTTTTCAGTTTCCTAAGCAGAATTGAATTAGATATGGCATTATTTGTAGGAAGCACAGTTCTTTTGTTCTGAGCAAGCTCACTGTTCAGACCCCCTAGGAAACACAGTAGAGTAGAAGAGTGCTCTTTTCTCAAAAGCAGAGTGTGTTTTTTTAAGGCAAGCTAGCGTTTGTTTCCCAGTCCTAAATGGAGTTGAATCACATGCAGTTTTTTGTCCTACGAGCAAGAGGTGTTTTCTGGTAAGGAAAGTCACTATTGCGCTCCCATTTACATACACAGTGCAAATAGCACTGGCGTCTGTTCCCAGCAAGTACAGTGTATTGGACTGAAGCGTAGCTACTGTTCTTGTCAGTTTCCTAAGCAGAGTTGAACTAGACATGGCCCCTGTGAGTAGGAAGCACAGTTCTTCTGTTCTGAGCAAGCTCAATATTTGGACCCCATAGGAAACACAGTAGAGTAGAAGAGTGCTCTTTTCTCAAAATCAGAGAATCTTTCTTGTAAGGCGAGCTAGTGTTTGTTTCCCAGTCAGAAATGCAGTTGAATCCCATGCATTTCTTGTCCTATGAGTAAGAGTTGTTTTCTGATAAGAAGAGTCACTATTGTGCTCCTATTGCCATACACACTGCAAATAGCACTCGCGTCTGTTCCCAGCTAGTACAGTGTATTGGACTGAAGAGGAGCTACCGTTCTTGTCAGTTTCCTAAGCAGAGTTGAACTAGATATGGCCCGTGTGTGTAGGAAGCACAGTTCTTTTGTTCTGAGCAAGCTCAATGTTCGGACCCCATAGGAAACACAGTAGAGTAGAAGACTGCTCTTTTCTCAAAAGCAGAGTGTGTTTCTTGTAAGGCAAGCTAGCGTTTGTTTCCCAGTCCTAAATGGAGTTGAATCACATGCAGTTTTTGGTCCTACGAGCAAGAGTTGTTTTTTGGTAATAAAGTCACTGTTGCGCTCCCATTGCCATACACAGTGTAAATAGCACTCGCATCTGTTCCCAGCAAGTACAGTGTATTGGACTGAAGCGGAGCTACTGTTCTTGTCAGTTTCCTAAGCAGAGTTGAACTAGATATGGCCCGTTTGTGTAGGAAGCCCAGTTTCTTTGTTCTGAGCAAGCTCACTGTTCGGACCCCATAGGATACACAGTCGAGTAGAAGAGTGCTCTTTTCTCAAAAGCAGAGTGTGTTTCTTGTAAGGCGAGCTAGCATTTGTTTCCCAGTCCTAAATGGAGTTGAATCACATGCAGTATTTGGTCCTACGAGCAAGAGTTGTTTTCTGGTAATAAAGTCACTATTGTGCTCCCATTGCCATACACAGTGCAAATAGCACTTGCATCTGTTCCAAGCAAGTACAGTGTATTGGACTGAACAGGAGCTACTGTTCTTGTCAGTTTCCTAATCAGAGTTGAACTACATATGGTCCGTGTGTGTAGGAAGCACAGTTCTTTTGTTCTGAGCAAGCTCACTGTTCGGAACCCAAAGGAAACACAGTAGAGTAGTAGAGTGCTGTTTTCTCAAAAGCAGAGTGTGTTTCTTGTAAGGCGAGCTAGCGTTTGTTTCCGAGTCCTAAATGGAGTTGAATCACATGCAGTTTTTGGTCCTACGAGCAAGAGTTGTTTTCTGGTAATAAAGTCACTATTGCGCTCCCATTGCCATACACAGTGCAAATAGCACTCGCATCTGTTCCCAGCAAGTACAGTGTATTGGACTGAAGCGGAGCTACTGTTCTTGTCGGTTTCCTAAGCAGAGTTGAACTAGATATGGCCGTGTGTGTAGGAAGCACAGTTCTTTTGTTCTGAGCAAGCTCACTGTTCGGACCCCATAGGAAACACACTAGAGTAGAAGAGTGCTCTTTTCTCAAAAGCAGAGTGTGTTTCTTGTAAGGCGAGCTAGCATTTGTTTCCCAATCCTAAATGGAGTTGAATCACATGCAGTTTTTGGTCCTCCGACCAAGAGTTGTTTTCTGGTAAGGAAAGACACTATTGCGCCACCATTTCTATACACAGTGCAAATAGCACTCGCGTCTGTTCCCAGCAATTACAGTGTATTGGACTGAAGCGGAGCTACTGTTCTTGTCAGTTTCCTAAGCAGAGTTGAACTAGATATGGCCCCTGTGTGCAGGAAGCACAGTTCTTTTGGTCTGAGCAAGCTC